>NW_023270323.1:7075739-7244561 GCF_011800145.1 Mirounga leonina
GAAGGAAGGAAGGAAGGAAGGAAGGAAGGAAGGAAGGAAGGAAGGAAGGAAGGAAGAAAAGAAAGAAAGAAAGAAGGAAGGAAAAAGGGAGGGAGGGAGGAGGGAGGGAGGAGGGATTTTGATACAAGAAAAGTATCAGTGAAAATTTAGGTGTAAAACTACATTACCCTCTCTACCCCACCATCAGTTTTTATGAAATTCATGAGAATTCTTGCCTCTAGCTGTTTTCAACATCACTAACATAAAATATACTTATTTATACTGACCACCGGTTAAAGAAGCATGGAATGTCTGTAATTAAACATAATGTCTTAAGTGTTCCTAGCAATGCTTGAAATGTATCAAATAAAAAAAGCAATATTAGTAATAACTGAGATCATGTATTTCTTCCTGAAACAATGTGTGTATGTTCTATACACAGTAAGTGGCGTAAGTGCTTTTTAATGAGAAAAACTGTTAGCTAAAGATTTTAATTTTAATTTAATATTGAAGGGAAAATTTAATTACCAAATCATCTCAAGTATAGTCAGAATATCTCAATAACTTGAGTGCCTTCAAATTTCACTATTGGTAAGTATTTGACTGCACATTCAATTTCAAAGTAAATGGCCTTGTAAATCACAGGTAACTTAGAGATATTTTTATATACAATAATGAACACTGTTTTGATTTGTCTGTGTGGAAAACTTAATGGATTAAGAATGCTAGGTTAAAGAATATAAAGAAACATTATAACCTTATATCAGCTTTTTAGTGCTACTTTTCATTTTAAAGTTCATAAAAAATGTTTTATTTGCAAACGTAAGTTATTTTCAAATAAATATTAATAATGGTGTAATTTCAATATTTTTCTTTAGTTATGATTTTTGTCGAAAATAACACCTCATACTAAACTCTGGTTAAAGAGTATATTTCCAACAATAATAATGTATATTATTGGAGAATGCATATATTTTTTAAGATTTTATTTATTTATTTGAGAGAGTACGCAAGCGAGAGAGCACAAGCAGGGGGAGAAGCAGAGGGAGAAGCAGACTTTCCATTGGGCAGGGAGCCCGATGTGGGGCTCAGTGGAGAATGCATATTGTTCATGATGTTCATGTGTTAAAGATGTATTTTATAAAAAGCACAATGCCTTAATTTCATGGGAGTGTGTTAGTGATTAAAATGGTAGTATTTTTTTTTTCAGTTAATGTACTTGTACACAATCCTTGTGTAAAGTAAAAGTTTAATATCTTGCATGAAGTTTTAAGGGATTGAGATGTAATTAGCTAGAGTAGATCTTTTATATGCCAATTGAAATTTTTATATTCTGTTTTCATATAAAAAGACAGTTAAAGG
The DNA here is from genome assembly GCF_011800145.1 of Mirounga leonina. NCBI lineage: Eukaryota > Metazoa > Chordata > Mammalia > Carnivora > Phocidae > Mirounga > Mirounga leonina. The sequence goes on from NW_023270323.1 coordinate 7,077,081, forward strand.
GATTGTATCATATATATAAATGTAGGTGTTCCTGAAAAGGTACATCTAAATGCAACCCTAAGGACTTTTATCACAAAGCAGGCTGAAGTTAAATGCTTTATAGTCCTCTGTGGTATGAGTTAATCTCATTCACGATTTAATGCAAGATTGTTGCTAAGTTCAAAAATCAGGTCAGAGGTCTCTGATTGCTTCCCCAGGTAGAATTATATTCTCCAGTCTGTGTCTACACTGTGCCCTGCACAATTCCTTACTGTATTTATTTATTTTTAAGTACTCCCTTGAGGACAGAGGTCATTCCTAGGCTTTATATTTATTAAGGACAAACGACTAAATTGGCTCACATTATAAATTGAGGTAATAATAAACTTTGCTTTGACAATCGCATTATCTCCTATTCAAATCTTTATTTAATCACAGTTATAAAAAATTATATCTGTTAATAACTTGACATCAAGAGGCACTAAACATATATTATTATAAAATTTCCATAAGATTTTCTGCCTTTTTTAGATTTATCAAATTCTATTATTCAAATCAGTTTCTATAATTAGACAGTAATCCTTTACCACTAATCACAAAGTCTTAGATCTAATGAACTTTAGATTCAAAGACAGTAATTTTATGGTCATAAAGTTATAGACTTTAAAGAAATAACCAAGTACTAATCCTTGATCAAAATCTGATCAAATCTGCCACTTGATTCAAAGTGTTTGTATTTTCATCAGGTCTCTTTTCAGATATCATTTTATCACAAAGGTCTTTATTCTCCTAGATAAGCACTTAGTTTTCTACTTATCTTTTTTTTATATTTGGCATAGAACATATACACACATATTTTCACATAGCATACATGTGTGTATGCATTTATGCACATATATGCATGCATATACAGATATATTTTTATCAATGTATATGTTTTATATACACATAGGTGTATTTATATAGATTTGTGCGTATGGGTGTGTGTGTTTGTGTGTGTGTGTGTGTAGGCCTATTATCTAACTCCACAAAAACATTTAATTTATTGCTAGAGCTCCAACACCTGGAGCAGAAGTATAGTACTAAGGAATTGCTGTGCATTTGCTGAAGAATAAATATTAGATATAATAAAACTTAAATTATTTTCCAAATGGGCTTTGTTTCAGAAACATGTAGAAAAAAACTTTTTTATTTGATAAAATTATCTCCTTATTAGATAAAAGTTAGTAAACTGTAGTTATAGCAAAGTATAGCAAAAATAAAAACAAGTATAAACATTGATACTGCTCAAGGTATATATTTTTACTAGTTATTGGCAGAATCGAAAGCTAAAACTAATTTATTTCAAAACTTATCCATATATGTGGTAGAGATCTTACTAATATTGAAATGGTTCATGTGAAATGACTATGTTAATGCTCAACTCCCAGATAATCACACGCCTTTTTTTGACTAACTCATCAAATCTAACAGGATACTATCCTTAAAATATAATTTCCTAACAAATACATATTGAAATCCCTCTATGGACATAGTAACCAGATAGACTACATCTAACCAAAAAATATGGGTTCTTCCATGCTAATAGCAAATTCACATTGCTGTATGATTTAGATGAGGATTTCTCAACAATGTCACTATTGCCATTTTAAACCGGATAAGTCTCTGTTGTTCAAGGAAGCTGCAAAATCTCCAGATATTACCAAATGTCCCTAGGGTAGCAAAATTGTCTCAGTTTGAGAGCCACTGATTACTAAAAATAATTTCTCATACAATGTCTGAATCAAGGATCTTTAAGCCTCAACTAATCCAAGATTATGCAGAAAGGTCTGTGAATTTGCCCCATATTCTTATGTATTTTTATAGATTTATAATTGAAGATATTGCCTACTATTACTCAGTGTCCTAATACCAGGGACCTAAATCATTAGTCTTGATCTACATTCTTTCCAGGAAAATGTTTATCTTCATGGATAAAAGGAAAAACTGTAGAGTACAACACACACACACACACACACACACACACATACACACACATATAGAATGAAAGAGAGAGAAACCTTGCATTATCTCCCTGTTTTCTTTGATTCTCATTTCAGTGTTTATTGTTTATGTCCTGTAGATACCTAATACCTCAGGTACCTTACAGCTTACATAGGGAGGAGGGTAAAACCAAGGAATTATATTTTAAACATAGTCTCATTTTCTTTTAATTACTGGATCCATGGTTAGTGATTATATTTTTTGAAGTTCAACACCAAATTGCAAGGCCCATTGCCCTTTGTAGAAATTATGCCTTTGAAGTCTTCTTTAACAACAAGAGAAAACGCTGTCCCGCCTCTGTAGACAATAGAGAAATGTCCTTGACATTGTGGCAAAAGCTACTCATTGTTTCCCATCGTCCATACTCCCCTCTCTGAGTTATGGAAACCGCATGTTTTGATAGAAGCTTATAACCACAGAGTAAAGGCAATATTTTCTAGCTTCCATTGCAGCCAGGTGTGACCATGATTCTAAGATTTGGATGAAAAGAGGCAAGTGGAAATGTGTGGTTCAACTTCCATTTTCTTTGAGTGTAATACAGGGTCACCTTAAACCATGAAGAGGAAGGCAATCCCTTTGCCCGACAGAGTGAGATAAAAGAAACATGGAGCCTGAATACTCTGTAGGCAGATTCTCCCTACCATTTGGGCCCCCCCTTTTTTTCTGATAATTATTTCGGATCCCTGTTAGAACAGCCAACTAATATCCTAACTAATACAAGCAAGGCACCAATAGAGATCAATATTTACATTAGACACAGTTCTATTGAGTGCATTTATAACACACAAAAAGTGCTAAAAATAAGATTAGTACATAATTGGAACTCTGTCCTGAAGAACAAAAAGAAGTGAAGTGAGCAATTTGAAACCTGAGTTATGAAGAGCAATTTTGTCAATTTTAGCAAGGTGTTATACCTTATTAATAGTTGTGACGATAAAGAAGTACTAGGGATATAATGTACAACATGATGACTATAGTTAACACCGCTGCATGATATATAGAGAAGTTGTTAAGGGAGTTCTCATCACAAGGAAAAAGTTGTGAATTCATGATCTGATGAATTGTAATACCCTATTGTTAATAATCATAGCATATCTACTGTTTTATTATTTTCATATATGAGTTGTTATGATATGATGACCTTGTGCAATTTCACTATCCTAAACAAAGTCCTTCATCTACTGAGGTCACATTAACAGGAAATATTAAAATCTCTGCATCATAGCACTTATGACCATATTCAAGAATACCCTCTTCCCCCATATACATATGCCACCAACCAATACACTAAGAACATATAAATCACAGGTAATCAAATTTGTAGACCCATGATATCACCAACCTGAAGTTTACAACAATAGTTCAACTAATAGGAAAGTTGAAAAAATTTCATGCAGTGAAAAAAAAGTCTGTATGATACTGCAAGATTGACTCTAGTGCAACTATGAATTTAAATGTGAGTTTACAGCCTCTATAAACCTTCACATTGATAATGATGGCTTGTATTTCCATGTGCAACAGAAACTTCATTTAATTCATCTCTCTCATTGACATCTGAAATAGTTGTAGATTGTGTGCCTGAGCCCTGTATCCTATATACTTCAGCATGGTAACAAGAATTCATTTATTCACAAAAGCTGAGTTTCTAAGTTACTTCTACATATAAAGTGGAAGATCCATTCTCACTGTGCTTTAATCAAGATGCAGGCTTCAGCCAACCAGTTCCAGTACTACTAAATAGTGATTTGGTTAGCAACTCCCTGGAAAAATATTTAAGTCTGATCCTTACAATATGTGGCATATCCAAAATGAAATAAGTATTTGGGGAGCACCACTATATATAAGGATGTTGGAAAGTAGCCACATCATCAGACTATTGTGAAGATTCACTGAGACTGGTACACATAGTGTTTAAGACAATGTCAGGTGCTCCATTTAGCCAATCAGATACTTTTTAAAATCCTGAAGTTGTTTTCTTAAATAGATCTTATAAAATCAGAAGAGTAGTTGCTTAACAACTGATATAACTTTCTAAAGTTTACTATATATTAACTTTATAAGATTTACTGTGTACTAGTCTATTAGCTAAATTAAATTTAATCAGATATATTTTATGAGTAAAATTAATGTACATATGTAAATATAATATGAACCTGTCATGAAAGAGAATTTCAAATTTCTTACCTAGACTTTTTATATTGTCATTTGACTTCGTGAAATGCTTATTCATTGCCTGTGTTCCAAACTTATAAAAATCATCCACCCTACTTGTTTCACGTCAAGCTAGTAAAATTGTTTTTGATAGATTATATACTGATTACAAAATAAAAAAATCTTAAATTTTCTATAATTGGTTTTTTCTTTTTTTTTTTTTTAAGATTTTATTTATTTGACAGAGAGACACAGCGACAGAGGGAACACAAGCAGAGGGAGTGGGAGAGGGAGAAGCAGGCTTCCCGCCAAGCAGGAGCCCGATGTGGGGCTCAATCACAGGACCCTGGGATCATGACCTGAGCTGAAGGCAGACGCTAAACAACTTAGCCACCCAGGCACCCCAATAATTGGTTATTTCTTAAGCATTAGAGCATAGAGTTATCAGCAACAATTTTTAAATATAACTGTAGCTTTTAATTAACTCACAAGAATCCTGAAGAGTCCAAGGGTATGGTCCTCCCTCAAGTCTGTTCTCATTTATTCCTGCCACCTAGATTTGGGAGAATTTAAAAGATGGACGTGGCTTTGGATAGAAAGTGGAATGCTTCTGGATTGTGCTCAACTTGAAGACATACCAAAATCACACTTTTTTTTTCCTTGGCCCATCCCTGTTACTGAATAGTGTATTTACTAAAAAGCATTGTAGTATTTGATTATTTTTTTTAATAATTTATAAGTGACTTACCCCAACTGCAATGTTTATGGTTTTGCTATTTATGGTTTTGCTCATTTTTATTCCATATGGACATTTCTGAAGTACATTTTATTAGCTTGACAAAAATACCTTGTGCAGATTATCTTTCAAAAAAATATCTTGTAAAAATACTTACTTTGAATAGTCAATGATATAGAACTTCCTTAAATATAAAATAATTTGAAAATATATTTTCTTTTACAAATTTAAAATTAACAAAAAAGACATAGCACATAAAGAATGACAGCAGGCACTAAATAAAACAGCAAGGGTATTAATCATACATATTGTCCAAACATTTTGAAAATACCACTGAGGAGGAAGAATGTATATGGGTCCGATTAATTAAGTAACTCTGCCTGTAGAATTATTGCTGTGATTGTTCACTGAAACATAAGATCCTCATGTACTGTTATTGAATTATTTTAGAGTAACTTAATGCAAAATAGTTTTTTTTAATGTTTCATCAATTAATATTAAGAAGACAATTTGATGGTTCAGAAATATTTTTATTACATCAGGAAATAAATGTACTTTTGCTTAAACTCCAGTTGAATTTCTTTTAAACCGAAAGTCTTACGTGATACATCATTTTGAGTAGATTCACTTTAAATTTGGTCTCAATTATTTTCTGATGAGAACTTCCTATACTTACATTTCTTTTCACCCACCTCCTTCAAAAATTGTTTTGAAAAAAATTGATACTCCTAGTAGTCCCATATTTATCCCATGACTTCTGATGCTCCCACTGTGATGTTTCATTTCTGTGGCTCTTTCGTATCTATATTTACATATGTGATGACAAAGATTTTACTCCCTCTATTAATACTCTCTTAAGGTTCTAACAAATAGCCTCATCCTCCATTTTCATTAAAGCACAAGAATTTGGAAATATTATTTTTCAAAGGGCTTCCTCATTAAAAAAAAAAACACCTTCCTATTAGAGTTAATCATTTTTTTCTCTTTATGCTTTGCAACACTGTTGAAATAACTATTTTAATCTCTCATTTGTACTAAAATTAACACTATAAATTTTCTGTCATATTGAAACACCGAAATGCTATTTTTAACTCCTTGAGACACTCACTCTGTAGGTGGCACTGGTTTATGTCACATTGTTGCATCTGTATGGAAATCTATCTTTAAAATTACAATACTGGTGTAGCATCTCTAATGAAAAATCCCAGAAAGCTCTTTTTCCTTCTCTGTCTCTTCTTTAAAAAGGAAACTAACAGAAAGTTATCTCATGTGTAAAAAAAGGTATGTTCAATTATTATTTGGAATTTAAGCAACTATGAAATGCAATGGTTAATCTCAACAATTTATTTAAAGTAATAGCTGTACTGATTAAAAAATAATAAAATCCTAACATAAGGTTTACCTTGAGCTACAAAGATTCTTAGCTCTTAACATCCATTCTTAGAGTTATTCATTCATTCATTTGGTATAATTTTATTGTCTACTTTTGTGGGCATTGTGCTAGGGAAAATAATGGTGACCAAAAATATGTAGTATTTCCACTTATGAATTTTACAAGCTAGGGGATAAAAATACATACAGAAGTGATTATTATGAAAAACAAGCAAACAAACAAACATGAGGATTAGGGATATATAGGTACTCTGTGGACACATAGTCAGACCTACCCCCATCTAGGGGGTTAGAGTAGCACTGTCCAATGGAAATGAATGGAAATGTAATGTAAGGCACATATATAATTTTAAGTTTTCTAGTAACCACATTAAAGAAGTAAAATATAAAGGCACACTAGATTAAGCAGCAATAACTTATATAATACAACAGCCAAAGTGAAACATAGTCTTCCCCAAACAATAAACTCATGTTGAATAGAAAAGTATTCTGTACTACTTCCATTTCAAAATTTGAATATAAAAAAATTAAATAAAGTAAGAAATTCAGTTCCTCAGGCACACTAGCCACGTTTTAAATGCCCAATAACCACGTGTTGCCAGGGACCACTACAATGAGTGAGTTTAGGATAGTCTTTTTTAAGATTTTATTTATTTATTTGACAGAGAGAGAGAGCGCATACACAAGTAGGCAGAGCTTCATGCAGCAGAGGGTGCTTTTCCCTCTCCCTCACCTTGGGTGAGGATGGAGATGAGGGAGAGGGAGAGGGAAAAGCAGGTTCCCCACTGAGCAGGGAGCCTGATGCAGGGCTCGATCCCAGGACCCTGGGATCATGACCTGAGCCAAAGGCAGACGCTTAACCAACTGAGCCATCCAGGTGCCCCTTGATTCTCTCGACCCCCTTTCAGAATGTCTTCCTGTAAAACAGAGGCTGGAGGGCTTAAAACTCTATTTCCAAGTCTCCACAGAAGCTAGGATGGGTCCTGCTGATCAAAATGTATTCACATAAGGCTTAGATTCAGAAATGAATTATGTGGGGAGAAAGCAATGGCAAATGGCAGATGTTTTGCTGACACAGATCATGGTAGGAGTTGTATGGTTCTGGGGCCAGGAGCTTCAGTGGCAGCTTCCTAATAATGAAGCTTCTTGATCTTGACAGAGGACACAGATCCCTTAGCAGTATAGTTCTTTGGTTTGTCTTTGGTTGTTGTTCTTAAAAGATCAGCCGAGAGTCTGCTATTTCAGCCAATTCCACATTTTCAAGAGCTAGCATTACTTTAATAAATCCATTTGTGTGTAAAATTGTTAGAGGAGATTTCTTTTCTGAACCAGGATCCTTGATCAATATGGGGACTAAGGAAGATCTCCCAGAGAACAGACTTCTAAGCCAGTTCATTCTGCAGAATAGTAAGAGGAAGTGTATTTTGGACAACAGGATATATTTAGAAATGCTGCTAAAGAAGAGGGAATGCTAATTAGAGGAACCCAGAGGAGGGGAGTATCATTAAAATAACAAGGGGGAAAGTGAGATTGCCTTAAAATAGATGGCTCAATGCACTGAAAGCCACTTCACAAAATGGGCAATTCAGTGAAAGCAACAATCCACCAAATGATCAATTCATCAAATGTATATATTTACCAATATCTTGTTTCTTAAAGTAATTTATAAAGCTTACAGTGATGCCTAGAGGAATTAGCAGAGTTGGACGGATGGGTTGTCATGAACCTTCACTTTTTCCCTTGTGCCTGTCTTCCCTTTCTGTGTCTTTCCAACCTCCTACCCTTAGCCAGTCAGACTCATTCTGGCACTGGCGGCCAAGGCCTTGCTGTTTCTTTACAAAAGCAGACGGTGTCCTCTCTCTTCTCTAATTTCCTCTAAACAGCAGGGATCTGAGGCCAACGCAGTCTAAAGTATTCTTTAAATGCTAAGATTTGAAAAAAAAAATGCTAAGATTTGAGATCTATTCATTAATAAAAATATTTATGATCATATTCAAGAAGACTTTTAAAACAAAGAATAAATTCATAAAAAGAATAGTTTTTAAAGAAATCTAATCTCTGACCCTTAGCTCTTTACAGTTGAACACTTTTTTTTTTCTTTCACGTTGAATACATCATTGACTATAATCAGGAAGAATATTTCTAAGCTTTGGGTAAATTAACAAATTCAGTCAATTCAGAACATTGGTAAATTCATCCTACAGCTGCATTGGACTTGCTGGGCGGGAAACAAGGGAAAAGAGAAATGCCAAGTCTTTGAAGGTCTATTTAAAGAATCAGGGCTCTGTCTTAAGAACAAGGAGAAGTCATTGCTGAGTTGTAAGAGAAATAGTGTGAAACACTGCAGAGTGGAAAAAAATTGAGTCTGAAGACTCTGGGTGCCTATGCTCCCGATAATCCACATGGACAGATGTGAGAGACAGGAAAAAGAGACATCTTTGAATTTGTTTTTCTTAAGTATGAAAATTAAAAGCAAAATAAGGAATAATAACTAAAATGGATGCATTACAAAAATCTTGAGCGGCAGAGCACATAGTTAAGCCATAGTAGCTATAAGAATCTTTGGCACCTTCTCATTTCAGAATATAGCTTCCCATGAAATCAATTTCTCACATCTGTTACTGATAGATTATATTAATATTCTCAAGTAGACCACGAGGAAGATTCTGCAATGTCACTGTAACACTGTCCCCTAAAATTCCCCATGAAGTTAGTAAAGGTTGTTTACCTCCCTACTCCTAGCAGATCTCAAAATCAGCATTGTGCCTGCTAAAATACCAATACTTGATGCATTTGACTTTGGCACAAGGTAGAGTTTGAGTTATAACCCAGGAGAGATCTAGAATCTTAAAAACATTTTAATATCTGCCATATTGGCTCTGCCAGAACACATCCAATGAAACTCACTTCCCCACACACTTGTATTAGGATCCAGTTGAAATATTTGCATCAGGGTCCAATGTTAATAGCTCCCTTAGCACAAATAATCTACATCTATTAGGGAAAATCATTATAACTACTGACCATTTGCTGACATTCAAAACCACATACTTCAACACTTAACAATTTATTTTAAAATGTTTCAAGTTTTACAATTAGGAAAATAAAGAAATATAGCAGCTTCAGTATCACTTTCTTCCTTTATTTAATGATATTCAAGTGTAAGTTTTCAGATAACTAAATCACTTTTTGTAGATAGGGCATGTGAGCTATTTTTGTAAGGTAACGAAAACACTTAGAAATTTTCCTGTGGTAAAGACCCCAATGGATTCCCCAAATACAAGTAACCATGGTCTTTACATAGGGTATAGATTGCACATTTAACCTTATTCTGACAAATACAAAACTTCATTGGATACATCATAAGCTAATTAAGTAAAATTCCATTTCACTTGCAGACACCTATCATCTGTGTGGGTGTGTATTTTCCACTACATACCTTTGCTATAATGAAACAAAGGAAACTTAGAATGCTGATTAAAAATATTCTTTTTTCACACTTATGTGATTTGCTGGCTAAGAGTGCTTATGACAATCAATAAAATTTTCCTCAATTTTTGAGACCCATCCTAAATGTCACCTCTTTTATACAAGGGTTTTTATGATTGTTATTATTGCCTCAGATTTGATCTCCTTCTATTCTGAATCCTAACAGAATTTTATTTTTATTTCTTATAGACATTTACTAAATTTTTATTTGTACTGCAGTTATATTTTGGCTTGATTTATCCCTCATTTTTATAAGTAGCTATCATTTACCTACATTACTAGCACCTTTCACATTGTTCATTTTAATATATATTGGCTAAATAGACTTAGAGTCAGCACTCATTTAAAATCAGAATAGGAAACATAGAGTTTGGGTTCTTGTGGAGTCAGTCAAGACTGACTCAAACTGAAACAAGGTCATAAACCCCTATTACCAAAATCATAACAATCTTAAGGGACATCAGGTCAGGAGCCTCTAAAAATAAATAAACCAAAAAGATGATTCTAGAGTAGAAGTGAAAATATAAAAATAGAGGGGCATTGTTTCCCATATAGGGGTCCTGATATCTTAGAGGTGACACTGAGTTCAAAATAGGGACTTAGACAGGAACACATCAACAAACTTTGGTGACAATGGCAACTATTTATATCACATTTTTATAGCTTTCCCGGTGCTTTTGCTTACAGTATCTTTTTGAACTTTTACAGTAGTTCTTCTACATTTGCCCTTATTATCACAAATAAATTTAAGCTTGCGAGATTAAATGATTTGTCTGAGGTTGAAACTGAGTGCAGAGCTAAAAGTTGTCCAAGATTCTTTCCATATGGGAGAGAGAAACTTTTTTTTAATGGTTTTCCTTTATCAGTCTTTATATTAACAATATTAAGAGTAGAAAGGAAGTTGATTTTAACTTCTTATGAATAAGTGATACAGAACATGGGTCCTACTTCCATTATTTTAAGGAAAACTCAGTTATCATGGAAGTGGATCACTGTGGGAGATGATTGCATGGGTTAATTTTTTTTTGCAAAGACAAGGCACACAGGGAAAAGAGGTATATGATTCTCTGAACAGAAATTTATTTATATTCAAATAAACAAATGATATTGAGGTAAAAGTTTGTGTCTGGGTGTTCTAGGAAAGATAAGACACAATATAGTTAAGAAAAATATGTAAATATTGATAATTATATGAGAACGTAGGAAAAGAAAATATGAATTCTACATGTATAATTTTAGGAAGTCTCCTAGAAAAAGTAGAAAGTCAGCTCAGCTTTTAAAGATGTGTAAGGCTCTGAAAGGCTGATATGAGGGAAATGACATTTCAGTCAGAAAAAAACAGCTTAATCAAAAGATGTGGGCTAGAACATCCATTTTTAGGAGAATACATTTCATCAGCACAACAGGGACACTGTCCATACTGGACATTATTAGAAAGATTAAGGTTAAATTTTTAAGAATAAATAACTTAGATGTTATTTTGTAAAAACTAGATTTTTGTGACTAGGAAAGAAACATCATCACAGCTGTATTTTAAGAAGATAATCCTGCCAAATATGTGGGAATGGATTCAAGAAAGACAGAATTGAAGACAACAGAAGGAATTAAAATATGAGAGCCAAACCAAGGTTCTGCCAGGGGGATGGGCAAAAACTCAGTGATATAAGAGATTTCAGGGTTAGAAACAAGTTTTGTTGCTAACGAGGAATAGGGACAAAAGGAAAGGGGAAAAGGAGCATCTGACAATTCTCAGTAACTGTGAACATGCCATTAACTCTAAAACAGGGAATCTCCTATGTGGGGCAGGTTTGGTGGGAAGGTCAAATTTGGGAAATACTGAGTCTAAGGTATACGCATGGTAGACAGTTTTTCACAAACATTTTGAAATATGGGCATGATATTGGGCATAACATTCAATAAAATTAAAATTAAAAAAAAGTATGGCTTGTTATTTGAAGTGGGGGAATCTCAAAGAGAAATTGTGGTTATGGAGGAAGAAAAAATTCTCCCAGGGAAAAATGTAGGGATATAGTGAGAAAATAGCCAAATCAGGGAGCACAACCACATTTCAAATGCAAATCCATGGAAAGCAGACAAGGTATAATACTGGAAGGCCTAAGTCAAGGGCAGGAAAAGAATCAGGAGAGGAAGATAATGTTTATGGGAAGGCAAGATCAAAGTTATCCTGCAGTACAGTAAGTCTTGGCAGGATTGGGAGTACAGCTTTTTTATTTGGCGATAGTTGGGTCACTTTGCCATAGAAGAGACCAGCCTCTGTGGAGATGAAACCCAGTTGGCAGTGAGTCAAAGGCAGAACAGAAGGGAAGGAGATGAAGCAGCAGAAATAGGCTACTCGTTTATTTCAGTCAGGGTTCTTGGTTGTAAGCAATAGAAACCAACTCTGGCTGAGTGAAACAGAAAAGGAATTTATTTAAAGGATATTAGGTAGCTATCCGTATTGAAAGAAGGACTTGATAACCAAGTTCAAGGCCATGTACACCATCGTCAGGATCCAACAAGGACACACACTGCCATCACATCTCAGTACCAGATAGTAAAGTTTGCACTTTCAAGCCAAAGCATCTCTGGACAAAGGATTAACACCATTAACACCACTATTGCCCTAGGCCCTTAGTCTCCCTGAAACTGTGAAAAACAGCCTTGACTGTGACTAGCTATGACTGTGTCTTTGGAATACAAATAACAGTTCAATGGAGCCTGAGTCATGTGTCCCACTCTAGTAGTAAAGGTGGAGGTGGGGAGGGATATCTGGCATTTTCAGCTTCTCTTGTGAGAGATGCTCTCTTAACAAGATTCATAAAGTAGGGAAATTCTACAAATTTAGTAAGAATCTTCAAAGGCTGGGTAGTCACAGGAATATACATGTTCAATACGTATCCAAGAAGTTTGGCACTAGAGTGAGGAAAGTTTGAGGTAGAAATTAGCAGTTTCTTTAGAACAGAGGGGACTTAAACATGAGAAAAGTGAATGGAAAGAGAGAAACTGAATATACAATAGAAATGGATATAGAATGACAACAGGCCTATTTAGGAGGCAGAAAATCATGTTACACAGAGCAGAGGTAAGGGAGTCAGCTTTGAAAACAAAAAGGAAAGCTGGAGAAAGCTAATTAACTTCTGAAAAGAGCTTTCTAAAGGCCAAATATGGTGCTTGGAATTTACCTGTATTTTTACCTTTAATCATCAAGCAACAGTTAAGTACTAGATATTAAATACTATCCTGATAGTAATATCAACAGTATACATTATAAAGCATCAATTATGTTTCAGACATTATTCTAATTAACTCATTTAATTCTTATAACAACCAGGGAAGTATTGTTATTGACATCTTACAGATGAGGGAGTATCCATGGAGTTAGTATTCAAACCGAGTTTTACCTGATTCCAAGACTTCCTTTATATCTAAGATAAAATAATAAGAAAAGCAATGCACATTGAAAGGGGATAATACTTTGAAGCCATGAAACAAATGTACTTTTTATTTTCTGTAAATTATATTGGCCTACAGCTCCCCACCCTTTAACTGATGACATTCAAAATTCTGTTGGGAGTGTATGTGTGTACAGTCTCAAACAGAGAGGTCGTTCTTTAGCTCTGAGTTTCTATTTAGATTCTTTTTTGAAGCCCTTAAAAGACATAGTCTTGAAAGTCAACCTTTGTGGAGCATAAAAAGAATTCTTAAGTTCAAACACTTCCCTTTACATATCAAGAACAAGGCTTAGATGTCTTTATTAATAGTTTTGCTGTAAGACACAGTATAGAAAGGATAGAAGATATGAAATATAAGAAGATAAATTTTGGCCACATGGGAAAAGTAAAAGCCACTTTGGTGTTCAAGGAGCTTGCAGACATTTGGAAGGGATCAGAGTAGGGATAAGATGATGCTAGAGTCCCTGAGGTGACTAAAATTCGCCAAAGAAACCTTATAATTGGGGGTAAAACCCAATATGTATCTATCACTGTATAAGATAGGAGAGGTTTCCCTGAGAGTATGCCTCCTGTTCACCCTAACTATCTAAGATATCTTGGTGAAGGAAACAGATGTTCTACCTGAACTAATGGCCATGAATGGGACTCGGCTTAGGATAAGGGAATCATGGAGTACAGGCACCTTAGTAAACAAACGTGACAGCAGAGGTCCTAGATTTCAAGGGTGGGTGCCAAGGGGATGTCCACAAGACTAGACGGATACTGCAGCATCCAGTAGATACCTGTATGGGCTACTGAGTGACCTGCTCACAGGACTGAAGACGACAATACTTGCACCGTGTTCTTCTGCTGCTATGAGGAACACTCCCAAACAGTATCCCAGGATAAAGAAACTGGAGTAGAGGAAACGAGATTCAATGAGTGGGTGAGATGGTAGGAGCAAAAATTGAGATAATGTATGTCTCATACCTTTAGCTTTAGTTGGGAAAGTTAACAGTTGATATTGAAGAGGATTGCAGTTGGTCTGAGAGGCTAAGAACAGAGATTTAAAGTAGCTACTAAGTGAACTAACCCTAGTGAATTTACCCTGAATGGGTAAAAATAAACTGCTTCTAAAAGATACCTAAAGCCTAGAAAAGGGTCTATCACTTAAATTTTAAATGAATTCAATCCTTGTAGTAAATTTGAACACACAACAGATGTTAAATAGTTAAATAAAGTTTTTGAAATGACATCTTCTTGCTCTCAGAAACCAACCATCTGGAACACAAAATTTTTGCATTTATCACTTTCAAGTGAATTTATATTTCTAGGTATTTTATATCTAGAATATAACTGCATGTAAAGGCTAGATTGTTCAGATATCCTAGATCTGATATTTCTAAATATTTAAAATACTTTTAATACTTAAAATAATTAAAATAAAAAATAAATAAAACCACTCATTTAAATTCAAGTGTTAATAAATTATTAATTAAAACTTAAAAATTCAAATAGCAAATGCTCAATTTATGTTTTACATTTTTTTATCCATATATCTATAAATCATAAGCTTACATATGTGTATATATAATCCTCTGGGAAGGAACAAATTATAAATTGAATTTTTTACAAAAATAACTAACCAGGGCACCTGGGTGGCTCAGTTGGTTGAGCGACTGCCTTCGGCTCAGGTCATGATCCTGGAGTCCCTGGATCGAGTCCCTCATCGGGCTCCCTGCTCGGCAAGGAGCCTGCTTCTCCGACCTCTGACCCTCCCCCCTCTCATGTAGTCTCTCTCTCTCTCATTCTCGTTCTCTCAAATAAATAAATCTTTAAAAAAATAAAAAATAAAATAAATAAAATAAAATAACTAACCAAATTGTATTTCTTTGTGGTCCTCAGATATTTTATTTGGATTTACAGATATATTGGGCCAAGGACACCAGGATATTCAGATAATTCCCAGATAAATTTAAAGAGACTTGCTATATCAATGACTAAAATTCAAATGAGGTCATAAAGAACACCTTTCTCAACTATTCTCAAATTTAGGTTAGACAATGACTCCAGGCCACTGGAGACCAGATGCTACAGGAGGAGAATTATTAACTTTATCACTAAATAAATTTTCAGCATCTCCTGTCCTAATTAAGAATGAATACAGCAGCATCAAAATAAGTAGATCTATGTTCTCTAAACCTGATTTTAAATCCAGGGCACCATATATCTTGAAATAATTGGATTCTACCTATGTCAAATGAAGAATAGGAAACAGTTATAATCATAAATCATTTTTTTTTATAAAAGCAATATTGTAATGACCTGACTATTAAGCTAAGGCTATGGCAAGTTTTAGGAGCTATCTCTTATCTGCTAAGTACCACAAAGTCTATTAAAAACTACCCGATATTTAAGTTACTGTAGAGACCCCACATATAGATCTAAAATCACCATATACTCAATTTGGGGGTGTCTGCTTGAGATTCTCTCTCCTTCTTTTGCCCCTCCCCCTACTCATGCTGTCTCTCTAAAATAAAATAAAATCTTTAAAAAAATAATAGTATGGCTGTTTCAATAAACTTTTATGGCATGGGATTATATTTTATGGGCTGTGTTTTGATCTGAGATTGATCTGATCCACATAAGAAGCAAATATTTTAAAGTGAGACAGTTATGCTAGATGTTCCCCAAGATCTCATGCTGAATAGAAAGAGCACTAGATCTCCAGCCAGGAGGACTAATGGCCACACAGTATGAATTACTAAAGGCATCAAATTCCTTGAGACTCAGTTTTTCATTATGAAGATGGGGCTGTGTGAGAAACAAATAGAATAATCTGTCTGTAAAAACACTTTGTAAACTGTTCAGACCTGTACAAAATTGGCCACTCTGGTTCTTTCTATCAGTTCTGAGGTTCTGTGGTCTCTGATATATATAGCACTTCAGTACTTTTTTTTTGTTTTAAGGTCATTTCTCTCCAGCCTCTAGTGATGTTGTGTTGTTGCTTAGTTCCAATGGTCTAGGTTTTAATAGTGACTACCTCTTCTTCTCAGCACATTACATTCGTTTATTTGACTTCATAATTCTATGAGAAAGAGGCTTAGAGAGGTCATACAGCAATAAGCATATGGTTTCAAACCCAGACAGACTTTCTGCTTGCTCCTCATACCTCCCTGCATTACCACCTGGTCACATGAGTCTACTGAGAACAGGGATGGTGTCTTACTCATCATTATGTTCACAAAGTCTAGTGCTCTGTTTTGCAGTAGGTACTCAATATATTTGTTAAGTGAATAACTTGTCTGTATGTCCAATTTACATTCTTCCTGCAATCAAAGCCCATATTCTCAGGCTTTGTTATTAAGAGATAGAAAATACATGATTGGTTAACATTTTTTATCAGTCCTGTGTGATATTCGTATAGTATTATTTTTGTTTTATTTTTTAACAAGTCTTTTCCTTGAATTTTATAAATAGGATATAATCATATGTCTTTACCTTGGACATTTCACTTCTAAGTGTTGTTAATGGAGAGAAATATTAAAACCATAAAAATCTTCTAGACCTTCTTCCTTCTTCCTCAAAAGAAAAAGAAAATTAGAGGAAAAAAATAAACCCAGAGTATTTTATTTATTCATATCCCTCCTTGTCTAAAATGAACAGCTTCCAGAGCAAAATGTAGTATATAGAAATAAATTAAAATTTTAAAAAATGAAGCAATGTGAAAATAGTGATAGGAAAATAAGGTGGTGCCAAGAATTAAATTAGTATACAATACGTAACCCCTGAGGTCCCTATGCCTGGCTAAAGTAGGGTCACAGAGCTTTCTGGAAGAGGGGAAAGGAATCATTTGCAGGGTTCATGAGGTAAAACAAACAAATTGCTTAAGTCTAATGATTCCTGATGTTGATACCAGGGAGATGTTTTTCTGTATGTCCTCACAGAAAGTTACTGTTGAATGCAATAAACCACCCTCTAAACCATCCTTATAGTAAACACTGTGATGGATTTTGTGAGATTGTTTCTTATAATGCACCTCAGTAAAGGTTGATGGCTTCTTACAAGAATATGATGCAATAAAAGGAATTTCACAGAGCACCAATAAGATGAAGACCAGTGCCAGCTGTGTGGTCTGCCCTAATCCAAGAGGATTTTAGAGTTTCTAGGGGAGGAGTTTCAGCATCAGAAAAATCTGTGAACTTCCTGACAATTGGTTGGGGGCAAGGGCACTCTGTGTACATTGTAGGTGTGTTTTTCTCTAAGGAGTTTTTCTCTAAGCATCATTAGCCTTTACCAGATTGTTAGAGGAGGTCAAGAAATGGAAGAATTGAGCATGTTCCCTCAGGCAAACTATGTAAAAGTTTTTAAGCAACAGTGAGTTTGGGATTGTGGTTACGAAGAGGAAGAGGTTCTGTTAGCCAGTTCACTGCAGAGGAAGAGTGGAATGAATTTCCTTTTTTGAAAACTGGTTTGACCCAGAGAACAAATAATCCAATCAAGAAATGGGCAGAAGACATGAACAGACAGTTCTCCAAAGAAACATTACAAGTGGCCAGCAGACACGTGAAAAAATGTTCAACATCACTCAGCATCAGGGAAATACAAATCAAACCACAATGAGATACTACCTCACACCAATCAGAATGGCTAAAATTAACAAGTCAGAAACAACAAATGTTGGTGAGGATGCGGAGAAAGAGGAACCATCTTACACTGTTGGTGGGAATGCAAGCTCCTACAGCCACTCTGGAAAACAGTATGAGGATTCCTCAAAAAGTTAAAAGTAGAGCTATCCTATGACCCAGCAATTGTACTACTAGGTATTTACTCCAAAGACAGAAATGTAGTGATCTGAAGGGGCACCTGCACCCCAATGTTCATAGCAGCAATGTCCATCCACAATAGCCAAACTGTGGAAAGAACCCAGATGTCCGACAGATGAATGGATAAAGAATATGTGGGGGGTGTGTGTGTGTGTGTGTGTGTGTGTGTGTGTGTGTGTAATGGAATATTACAATATTACTCAGCCATCAAAAAAACTGAAATCTTGCCATTCGCAATGACGTCGATGCACTAGAAGGTATTATACTAAGTGAAATAAGTCAATCAGAGAAAGACAATTATAAGATTTTACTCATATGCAGAATTTTAGAAATGAAACAGAGGAGCATAGCAGAAGGGTGGGAAAATAAAACAGACAAAATCAGAGAGGGAGACAAACCATAAGAGATTCTTAATTGTAGGAAACAAACTGAGGGTTGCGGGAGGGGAGGGCGGTGGGGGGATGGGGTAACTGGGTGATGGGCATTAAGGGGGGCACATGATGTAATGAGCACTGGGTGTTATATACAAATGATGAATCACTGAACTCTACCTCTGAAACTTATAATATACTGTATGTTAATTAATTGAATTTAAATTAAAAAAAACTATGATTTGTAAGGATTTCCACTAAGACGTTCATTTAGCAGAGACAAATTCTCTTCTGAAAGAAATTATGTATTCCTTCTAACACAGAGACAAAATGGTCAATAACACAAATAATATATAATGTTTCTATATCAACTAAAAGATATCATAAAGGAATGTGACCTTTAAAAATGATAGAGCAAAATTAAAAGACAAACCTTTGATAACTGTGCCCCTAATCCTTACTTGTTATTTGCAACTTAAACTAACTTTGGTTTTATTTCCACATCTGTGTGGACACTTATTTTTTTAATGTTCATCTTCATTTTTTATTTATTTTTAATTTTTTTTTTAGGGATGCCCGGGTAACTCAGTCGGTTAAGCATCTGCCTTTGGCTCAGGTCATGATTCCAGGGTCCTGGGATTGAGTCCCACAACACAGGGAGCCTGCTTCTCCCTATGCCTGCCACTCCCCCCTGCTTGTGCTCTCTCTCTCAATGACAAATAAATAAATAAAAATCGTAAAAAGAAATTGTTTTTAAAGATTTTTATTTCAGAAAGAGAGAGACACAGCACAAGCATGAGTGGGGGGAAGGGCAGAGGGAGAGGCAGACTCCCCACTGAGCAGAGAGCCCGACGTGGGGCTCGATCCCAGGTCCCTGGGATCATGCCCCAAGCTGAAGGCAGATGCCCAATGAACTGAGCCACCCAGGCACCCCTGTTTTTTTAAATTTTTGTTCAATTTATTTAAACTAAAAAATAAGTAATTTACCTAAGTGATGAGTTTTATGCAAAGCCAAGACTAGTCAACAACTACATATGAAAAATTATGATGGATATTCTTTTATTTATGCATTTTTAAGTATAATTTATATTTATTCATTTCCTGAGCTTGGCTAAAAAATATTTAAAAAATTTTTTATTCTCTGTAACTATTGTAATTATAGTAAAGTAATTCTATTGGGGAATTTTGAGGATAACCATTATAGTAACCTTAAACAAATTAGGGAAAAACCTGTTTTCATGATAAAAAAAAAACAACTCTTACATAAAATTTTCCTTTCCTTGCCAACTCCAGTAAATTTTAGTTTGATTTTATAGAAATAGCTAAATGTCTTAATATCTATGTTCATAATTTACTCTTATTTCAGAGAGTTTGTTTATCAATCCCCTGGGGAAACCACTGACGTTCTCTAGGACTTTGTTATTTTGTTACTTTTTTATATTCAAAATGAGAAATCAGATTTAAGTATAATTTTGAGAATCCCCTCAAGATTTAAAAATCTATCATTAATACCACACAGGTAAAAATAATCTGATGGACACATATTAGTTGCAAAAACTAGCATGGGGCCAATCTTGCAGTGGGTGCTCAATAAATGATTAATATGAGTGAGTATTTAAGGAACCATAACATAAATTAATTTGGATGATCTGATTTTATCAAAAGCATGAGATTTTTTTAAAATATTAGACAGTAAGATAATTTTGAGACATACATATTTAGTAACTCAAATTATGAAAATAATGAAGTATAGTATCTTGGTAAAGTTTTGTTTTATCAAATGCTCTTTTTGGGGTGAGATGAGTTATAATTATTTTCTTCCATTAAAAGAAGTGTATATCATAAATCAATAATGCCATGCTGAGATAATAAAGATGTGTAATGATGATAATATAAATGTCCTACAATATGAAGAGCATAATTTTAAACTATGTTAAAAAAAACAGAAAAGGAAAAAGTATGTTATTTAAGGAATCAGTTTAACTCTTTAAACATTTTTTCTTTTCTTTTTAAAGATTTTATTTATTTATTTGACAGAGAGGGAGAGCATAAGCAAGGGGAGTGGCAGGCAGAGGGAGAGGGAGAAGCAGGCTCCCCACTGAGCAGGGAGTCTGATGCGGGCTCGATCTCAGGACCCTGAGATCATGACCTGAGCCAAAGGCAGATGCTTAACCGACTGAGCTACCCAGGTGCCCCTCTTTAAACAATTTTTCAAAGTGATGTGGCTTAAATGCTGAGAATTCTCATTAATATTTACCTCTTCCAGTTTATTTTATTTTATTTTATTTTTTTGACAGAGAGAGGCAAAGTGAGAGAGGGAACACAAGTAGGGGGAGTGGGAGAGGGAGAAGCAGGCTTCCCGCTAAGCAGGGGGCCCTATACGGGGCTCCATCCCAGGACCCCAGGACCATGACCTGAGCCGAAGGCAGATGCTTAACCACTGAGCCACCCAGGCTCCTCACCTCTTTCAGTTTCTTAACCATCACTGTCTCCCAGTTAACGGAGGATGTATTTGGCATTAGAAGCAGTTTTTTTGCATATTCTTATTTTCTAATTTATTTTCTAATAAATATCTATAATTATGAAAATAAACTCTGTTCAAATATATAATTAAAAACTGCCATCTTAAGACTATTGAACAAGTAACAAAATAAAATACTTTTAGCTTTACTTTTTTCTCTAATTTAGTCTGATTCATTTAAATTTGGTTGGAGAAAAGGCAATACAACGTAAGTTTACTGAGTATCCACATATTAAATTATATTATCCCACTTGTCCTTTCTTTTTTTTATCCTTTTGGAAAGAAGAAGCAAAATTCAAGTAGAAGAAATAACCTCCCCTATTTTCAGGAATAGAGGTATAAAGTAGATCAATTCCAGGTTTCCTGGAGAGAGCAGTGACATGTAGATAGGCCTCCGAATGCCTCTGAAAATCTACTATCACTTTTATGTATTTATTTATGAGATTTGCCTTGAATAACTTCCATTTCCTGTAAGACTAGAGAGATCTGGGTAAACATTTACTCAATTGCTTTAAGTCACAAAATAAATTTAACAAAATTTTCATTTTAGCCTCATATCTAATTACTTAACATGCCTCTCTTATTTTTAAGATTTTATTTATTATTTATTTGATACAGAGAGAGAGAAATAGCAAGAGAGAGAGCATGAGGAGTGGGGAGGGGGAGGGGGGGTGGGAGAGGGAGAAGCAGACTCTCCCCTGAGCAGGGAGCCCAAAGTGGGACTGGATCCCAGGACCCTGGGATCATGACCTGAGCCAAAGGCAGATGCTTAACGGACTGAGCCACCCAGGTGCCCCATAACATGCCTCTTTAAACATAGTTATCAGTCAGTAAGTATAATGTTGGTTCTATGAACATTTCATTTTGAAGATCAACAAGGCAAAAACGAAAATGTAGATCAGATACCCTTTTTTATTTAATCATTATTTTTTCAATAACTTAAATTTATTACTAAAATAGGCAAAAAATATTAACTAAAATATGCTATTAAAATATGTGAAATGCATTCTGGAGCCAGAATTAACTAAATGTCTTTTTTTTAACTTTTGTATTATTTAGATCTATTTTTGGATATCAATATGTTTAATATGTTCTTATCCATTTGTGTAGATGAACAAAATTTGTTTTTAACAATGTGTATGTCCCTAATATTCTGGATTATTTTGACTCTTCAAGTCACTGAAAAGAAAAATCAGATAATAGAATCTAAAATACCTATTTCTAAATTAAAATCTATTAATAATATGTGATATGACATTATGAAGGTCATGGAGTTTCTTATATTGCTACTACATATGACATTTTTAAAATATCAATTTATATCATTGGACCGTTATAAAAATTAGTTTAAAAAATGTAAGGTGCATTGCCTTGTAAAATATATAAGAACCTAGGAATTTCTATTTTATTGAATATAAAGAAGATGAGAATACCTTTAGGGGAAAAATCAGGTATCAAGTAGCAAAGATTAACCCTGAATTTCTCAAAAAGGAGAATATCATAAAAACTTAAATGAATTAAAATAAAAAATAATATTAAAGCGCATTAAACCTGTCCTATCCAAAATTATTATTTTTCATTGTGACAGTTTTATGATTCATAGGTTAACAAAATAATTATGTATTTTAGATTATTTTATTACATCCTATTGTCAGGTGAAGGTCACATTCAAATATTCCACTCTTTTATATGAGATGTACAATTTAGATAAAAAATAGTACAGAGAAGTGTCATATTCCTTATAATGAAAAATTGAGCTCAGGTAAATCAAATTATTTGAGGCCTGGGGTACTATGATAGTTTAGACAAAACTCTAAAAACATAAATTTCAGGATACTCTGTATGTTTGCAAGTTGAGGAGGTGGAAAATCAGCTGACAATTTGTTACAAGTCCATTTCAGAAATTATTCGGTGACTTTTAATATTTCTGTGGCTTCTGACTACAATCAATATTTATTTTGTTTACTTTGTGACTCAGCCAAGTCTCAGCATTAATTTATGAAGCTAGACTACTCAAGAGAAACCTCTCTAAAATTAAGCAAACAGATGTCTGCTAAGTAATTATTTACATCAAACAATTAGTTGGTCTGTGTAAACAATAACTTAGACTTTTAGATCTCTAGGAATAATTCTGTAGCTTAAATATCAAGCAATATTTTCCTATCGGACGAAAGGGCAAATATTTAGGGATGAAATGTATTTAATACAACATATGCCCATATTCAGAGTTTCTTTCTCATTGCAATCTTCAGAGTCATGTTTTGAATTTGATAATAAGCTGATTACTTTGCAAGGATGTTTCTATTCTGCCTGTTCGGGAAAAATCTGTCCTGGAATTAGATAGATCTGAAACCCACTGTTGCAAAAACTACAACATGTGTATGTTTTGTTTGGAAGCACTCAGAAATCACTTATGAGTGAAGAGGGGCCATGTGGTCAATAACTCAGGCAAGGCATCCAAGTGTCCTGAGACTGGGTTGTGCCTCTGAACATAGTTAAGAATCATGTAACTCTATCATGCCCGATAACTTGTATGGCACTGGCAGCTGCCTTAGAAAATGGTTCCATTTAACATGTAATAGCAAATATATTCATATATGGAATAATTTCTATTTTATAGATATTCATACTTGTACCTTAGGGAGTAAAAACTAGCTTACCATACCACATTGGTATTTTTAATACTTTGGATTTTATTGTCTGTCATTTTTATAGGCACCATTTTATATAATTTCCTCTGCTTCAACATTTTATCTTGTCTTAATGAAGTCTTACAGAAAATTAGTGAAAACTAGCAAGTTGAAAAATCATGTGTATTTTGGCATTTGTTACAAGGAAATGTTTTTCAGTTTTTTAAAAAATTATTTCTGTCTGGCCCAGTAAGTGAAGAAGTGACACCAACAAAAATGAAGAATTAGAACAAAGAACTGAAAGTATTAATTTACATTTCCATATTAAATTTCCAGTAAATCAAAGTTCTCTTTACATGAGACTGGTTTCGTGTCAAGAAATGTATTAAACAAGCTGTGTTTTCACTGAAAATATTTTCTCATCCAACTCTAAAATACTGCTAGTGACATGCCACAAAATGGAGAGAAAAAATGTTGAAAATAACTTAAGATGTCACCCTGACAGTTCTGTATACAAAAACTGACTTATAAATTAGAAAGATTATTAAGTATGTGTGGTACCCTGTTTTATAAACTTCATCTTAACTCATTTTTTTTTTAAATCAGGTCCTCATAAGATGTCACAATTAATTATTTATTCATGGCAAATTGAAAGCTAATTAGACATTCTGGGCAATATTCCTCATTAGTATAACTAGCATCAGTTTAAAATAAACTTTTGATTATATCAAAATACATGTCTATTTTGATCACTTTTATCACCAGCATGAAGCATAGTTTTTGTCTGGCATGTAGTCAGTGCACAACAAATATTTGCTGAATTAAAGAATGAGTTAGTAAATGAATGACATAAATGACATATTTTATAGAGTAAGATTTAAATTTTTAAAATTGTATGTTAACCCTTGTGTAAGCCAGTATGGCCTTGTCAAAATAATTTTATTAGTTAGATGCAGCCAAATTTCATTATTATGTTTAATTCCTGAAAACTGCCTTACTTCTTTACCTGACCTCAGTACAAAAAATTAGCTTTAAAAGAATCTTAAAATTTTAGAATAATTGTATTAAAATCATGATTATCTACTACAAATTTATAATATTTAAAATCTTTTAGAATTTAAGAATTTTAGAATTCATTTTAGAATTCAAAAATGTTCTCAGTTGCATTTAAAATTATATTTTTACCCATGCAGAACAAAAAACTTCTAACATATGTATAGTTTTTAATTTTTTTAAAGTAGTTCTCTATTGCACAAACTTTCTGATAAACTACTAAAGAATGGGAGGGGTTTATTTGCTCCCAATTAGAAAAGAATATTCATGGAAGAAATCCTTCTCCAAGAAATCTTGGAGGACAAATAATACTTCTCAGCTGTGAACTTAGTAACTAATATCTCAAGTTTCTAACTTTATTTTAAAAGATTATGTGTACTACTAGCAGGCATAATATCTTTTTGTCTTTAATATCAGCCTTTATCGAATTCTGGAAGGTGTTTTCTACCAAAGGATATAATGAAAGTACACAGGAGAACAACACGAGTTAATGTGGAACAAAGAATGAGTTAATATGGTTTTCCATTTCACTAGGGTCAAAAGCTTTCGGCGTGGCGCTGATTTAATACAGGCATTAAAGAATGGTTGAGATTTTGCCACACAGAGTTATAAAAGGGCACTTTCTAATCAGAGGAAACTGTATTACCCAAAGTGGGAAAGCACAAGTTGCTTCCCAGGGAACATATGAGAGGAAAGACAAGTTTAAAGCTAGTCCAGGTCACAGTAGGAACGTCTTGAATGCTAAAATTCAGGTAAATCCTTAATTTTACAGGCAATGGGAAATCATTTCAATTTTTTTTTATTCTTATGTTAATCCCCATACATTACATCATTAGTTTTAGATGAAGTGTTCCATGATTCATTGTTTGTGCATAACACCCAGTGTTCCATGCAGAATGTGCCCCCCTCAATACCCACCACCAGGCTAACCCATCCTCCCACCCCGATGTTTATAGCAGCAACGTCCACAATAGCCAAACGTGGAAAGAGCCAAGATGTCCATTAACAGATGAATGGATAAAGAAGATGTGGTATATATACAATGGAATATTATGCAGCCATCAAAAGGAATGAGATCTTGCCATTTGCAATGACGTGGATGGAACTGGAGGGTATTATGTTGAGCGAAATAAGTCAAACAGAGAAAGACATGTATCATATGATCTCACTGATATGAGGAATTCTTTTTTTTTTTTTAAAGATTTTATTTATTTATTTGAGAGAGAATGAGACAGAGAGAGAGAGCATGAGATGCGGGAGGATCAGAGGGAGAAGCAGACTCCCTGCTGAGCAGGAAGCCCGATGCGGGACTCGATCCCGGGACTCCAGGATCATGACCTGAGCCGAAGGCAGTCGCTTAACCAACTGAGCCACCCAGGCGCCCTGATATGAGGAATTCTTAATCGCAGGAAACAAACTGAGGGTTGCTGGAGTGGGGGGCGGGGTGGGAGGGATGGGGTGACTGGGTGATAGACACTGGGGAGGGTATGTACTCTGGTAAGCACTGTGAATTGTGCAGGCAATGGGAAATCACAAAGAGTCTTGAGAAGGAGGGGAATATGATCTGAGCTGCACTGTAAGAGGCTTAAAACTCATGAAAGCATATGGTGAGAAGAGGAGGAGGCAATGACAAAAGTTAAAAGCTATAGTCCTGGCAAGAAGTTGAAATGGAGAATATTTTTGAGAGAGTAAAGCAAGGTTTTGTTCCCAGTAATTCCTAGGTCCTAATTGTCTTGTGACTCTCCTGTTAATTGTTTCAGTGGTATTTATTACTTTGTGGGACATCACTGCATGGAGCCAGGAATAAGGGAGTCACTAATCAACTTTGAGGTGCAGAGGGGACTTACTGAGACACTAGCAAAACTAAAGTCTTGAAAAGCCTCATGTGTGTGTGTGTGTGTGCATGTGTGTGTGTGTGTCAGACAGAAAGACAGAGAGAATTTTTTTAAATTTTCAAATGTTCCCATTTCATATTACAGGCAATTTTCGGCAAACTGAACACAAAATTTTACCATGTGCCATAAGGTAGAGAGGATGTGGTATACAATATTATGATAACGGAGCAGAATTTTCTCTAATGCTAAAAGGGGGAAAATTTTGCAAAGTAGGAAGAAAGTGAATATATTTGAAGACAGCAGTTCTAGAGCAAAGATGACTGTTGATTTTTCTGAAAAGGGACCCACTAATACCATCCCCCCTGCTGGGCTGCAAAAAGATACCACCTTGCAGAGTGCTCTCACAGAGTCATTACATGTTTAGGCAAGGGAGGGCAGAATATGGTAGTCAGTGTATTTTCAACTTCAGATAGCATATTTAATATTAACTGACAGATATTCAGATGACTTGTAAGTGCAAAATATTGCTCCTTTGTTGCTTTGAGTGAGAAGCATTCAACACTGGTGCCCATGAATCTAACAATGAAATATCATCTAATCTAATACAAATCCTTCTTTCATTTCACAAAGACGGCAAGATCAGTAGATTTAAGTATCAGAATCAACAGTTCATCTTACTACATTCGGCTTTCTGAGAAGTGGACTATAATACTTTCAACCCTGTTCCATAACTTAACACGAATTCAGTGTAAGTAAAGAGTAAGATCCTTCTATTGTCTGGGGGGGGGGAAAAGAAGGTTTCTTCTAATAATTTTTGGGGATCTTCTCTGCCTTATTCTCTACTAAACATAAGAAGACTTTGAAAAAGGAACATGGACAATCAAAAAGATGTTTGACTGCTTATTATGCTACTTGTAAAGAATACTCATATGCCGGAAAGATAGGGTTCTCAGATCGGGTACCATATTTAGGCCATCAGGTTTGACATTTCATTTGCAATAAACGTTACAAATGCTGGAAAGACAAGACCCAGCCAAGTGGCAGTAGGTTCTCTAAGTGCTGTCCCTGACATTACCATATAGATGGAGATATAAATATAAATGAAGCATGCCATTACCTGTTGCATTGAATTGTATTTAATGTTCAGTTTAAGATTTCTGCATATTGAATGTCAAAAACAACAAAAAGCAAGTATCTGTTATCATTACAGATCAGATAACATACTTAAATCCTAACAGAAAATCAAACAAAATCACTACTGGAAAGATGATAACCCTAATAAATACAACATAATAATATATAATTAGACAGAAATGAATGCCTTATAAAGCTGCTGGACTCATGTGAAAAGAGGAAAATCAAAAGTATTTTATTACTTGTTAATCTCAACCTATAGCAGTAAGTATTTTCTTTCTCAATATTTTCTTAAAATGACTATTAGTACTGAAGTTCTGCAAAATAAGTCTGGTTCTGAACAATACAATAAAATTCTGGCTGCCCAAGGATATTAACAAGGATGAAAATGGGACTATTCTGTCTAAAATGGTTTATTTTTCCATCAGGTAAGATACACAAGAATTAGAGGGAGTTTGAATAGGAGCAAGGTCTGAGCTGTTTGGTAGGTTAACTGGGTAACACTCACCAGCAGAGACTGAACTCCATGTAAAAGGAAGGAGTGAACACAATTAGAAGAAAAAGGTTCTAGATTGGATGGAGGTTGACAGACTTTATGTGTAAAAAATCGGAGAGTAAATATTTTAGCCTTTGTGGGACATATAGTGCTTGCCATAACCACCCTGTCATTGGACGGTGAAAGTAGTCACAGACAATTTGTAAATATCTGTAACAGGCAGGTCTGTGTTTTAATAAATATTATTTATGGGTGCTAAAGCTCGGTCAGGTCTATGTTTTAATAAATTTTATTTATAGATGCTAAAATTTGAATTTTATATAACTTTGTGTTATAAAATATTTTTTCTTTATTTTTTAGCCATTTAAAAATAGAAAAAAAAAATATTCTTACCTTGCAGACCATACAAAAACAGAAAACAGGCAGCAAGCTACATTTGGCCCACTGGCTCTAGTTTGCTGACGACTGTTATAGACCAAAGATGATTCCTGATTTCCTAAATAAAGGACCTACTATCATCCTCTATAGAGACTATATAATGACCAACAACATCTCAATCCAGTGATAATAAAGAAATGTGATAGGAAATTTTCTAGTACAAAGCTCACAGGAGGTAGAAGGAAACAGCATGGGAATAAGAAAGCTAAGTATTAAAAAATTTAATCAAAAGGTAAAGACTGCTGAGTGAGAATAAATGGGAGCTAATATATAAGACTAAAATTAGGGAAATAAAATACTGGAGACCTCAACACAGTAAAAGAAAATATGAAAAAGTGTTAAAGAAATTAAACTGCCAATGTATATGAAATAATAAAGATGATGAGAATAATCACAGTCATCACCATCATCCTACAGAGAAGCAGGTTATATAGCAGTTAAGAGCAGAGATTTTAGAATCTAACTTCATCACTTCATTTTTGCCTTACCACTTACTTTAAGCAAGTTATTTAACCATGTGTCCCAGTTTCCTAATCCATAAAATAGGGATTATACCTACCTCAAAGTGTTGCATGAGGATTAAATAAATTAATACATGTAACATGTGGAATAGTACCTAGCATAGCAAGCCCCGTAGAGGTGTTTGCTAGTATTGACGTAAGTTTTTATCTGTGCAATTTTTATCTATATAATGATGACTTGGAGAAAATTGTACTTTATCATGTTTTTAAGATTAGGAAATTAGATATATTTTGTGTATTTTTTACCCTTGTATCAATCTATAAATCCAGTAAAAGTAATTTTAAAACAATTAAATTGAAATTTGTAAAATTAACCTAAAAATTTAGTGACAAAAACTATACTCAGATATTATTCTTTTAGTTAAAGATCTGTAGGGGAACATCATTTTAACAATAAAAATGTTAAGCATGGTTTGCATTTCTTCTTGACGATTCAACACTCTCTAGATTAAAAAGAGATACACAGTTTTTTTTAACCAGAAAGTTAATTTTAAAGTTTAGTGTAATTTTATTTTCTTGTAAGGGTAACTTTACACAATGGAGATATTGAATAAATGACATGAACAAAGCCAGTTTTTGATAATTAAAACTTACTTGGTTATTGTAAACAATGAATGGCAATTATAGGTACAGGCTCCCTGGAAAGGAACTTAAAGGAAAAATAAAGGTTAATACAGCAAATTAATTTTTTTTTTGTTAACTTGGATTTTATGCTAAATAAAATGGGAAGTTAGTGAAGGTTTTTCAGCAGGTGAGTGAAATATTTAATTTGTATTTTGAAAGGATCTCTGCCTGTTCTTCCAAGTATGGTAGTCAATAAGAAGCTGTTCCTGATGGTAGTTAAGAGTAGTGAAAATGACAAGGAGTCAGATATTAAATATACATTTAAGATACACATTTTTATATGTGACTAGGACTTGGTGATAGATTGGATATGAAGATGATTATGTAACCTACTGACTTGGGAGCGACTATAATAAAAGCACCAGGCTCGAGGGCAAAGACCAAAATTTCAGTGACAATCAAGTTAATTTTGAGGTAAACAAGAGCTACCAAATGGGTGTTGCAGAAGACAGATTTAGCCTGCAGATAAATATTTGCAAGTAGTTGGCATACAAATTTAGGGTTGCCTAGAGGAGAGAGGGATGGCAAGACAAGTAATATAGGCCCTAATACTCTTCCTTGAAAGAGTCCACTGTTTTTTAAAAGTTTGAAACTGAAGGCAGATCAAAGTGATTAAAGAGTAAGTTGAAGATCAATATGCAGAAAAAAAATACAGAGAAGGGGAAAAAGGTTTTTTTTTCAATATTAAAGATACATGTCCTAATGATAAGTCAATAGAGGAAGAGGATGAAGATGTAGAAGGATGGAGTAATAAGTCAAAAGATATCCCAGAAAAGGTGTCAGCAAATGAAATTTAGGGCAAAAGTGAAGAAACTGTCTTGACAAGAGGAGGAACATGTTTTGCATTTAACAGGAGGGAAGACAGAAAATGTGTGCAAATGCAGGTAGATTTATGGATTTGGCTTCGGAAAGATGAAGTTCCATTTTTTAGCTTTTATTTATGGTTAGTCCTCTCAGTTGGACTCTTACCATTGTTCAATATGTCAGAAGATCTTAAAGCTTTTCTAAAATTAAAATGTATTATTTTGATGTCTCTAAAAAAACCTTGAAAAAATACAGTAAGTATGTGAAATTATAGGGAGATTATAGGTATGATACAGAAAAAAAATCGATCTCCAAAATCCAAAGAGTAAGGAATTTTTCATTATTAGAGAAAGCAAAGGATAGAGTAAATAATGTAACAGCAATCTTGAAGAGCATGTATAAGCATATGATGGGTGATCAGACCGGACAACATCTAAGGATAGCATTTATTCATTCTTAAATATATTATTTGTATTGCAATCTGTTTTTAATTCTTATAATGGTAAATTCCAAATATATGCAATCATAGAATAGTACAATGAACTCCTATTTGGCCATCACCCAACTTCAACAATTAACAATTCATGAATATTATAAACAATATCCAACTACCTACTCTTTATATTATTTTGAAATAGTCCCAAACATTACATAAATGCATCTATAAATATTTAAGTATTATTTCTAAAAGATAGGGATCTTAAAAAGAAATAGTTTTTCTTGCATAACTTTAAAATATTTATAATTTAATAATATTAAAATATTTCTTAATGTGAGTTTTCAATTTTTAAGGATGTTTTTAAGCACAAGTTTCTGTTTCTAACCAAATATGGTCTAGTTTATAAATGACCTTGATTGGAAGTTGTCACTCATTCCAAACTCTACATGTTGTTTCTTCAATTTTGACAGGTTTTCTTTCCCCTTCAATGTTCTGTTCCACTTTCTACCTTAGCAATTTTTTAATAGTTTCAGCAAGAGACTAATGGAATAAAGGGAGATATAATTACACTCAAATATATGAAGACTTAGCAAGCCTCAGAAAAAGATGATTTGTTCTATATCAATCCATAAGACAAAGCTAAGACCATCAGATGAAAGTCACAGGAAGGCTGACCTTCTCTATATCTGTGTGACTCTCAAATTGTATCTTCATCTGTGTTATCTCAACAGAAATACAGGCTCATATTTTCAAAGTTCTTGACATCTCCAAACGGATACCTGGTAGGTATCTCAAATTTACCATGACCAGCCCTTAGAATTATGGTATGTTGTTGTAAGCCTCTAGGTTCTAGGATTACTCCCTCTTTTCTTAATGCTACAAAGACTAATGGAAGCATATATAGCTTAAATAATAAACATGAGTTCTAGAACAAAACTACTTGGTTTTAAATCCCAGCTTTTCTGCTTAATAGCTATATGATTTTAGGCAAGTTATATACCTCTTTTTGCCCCTATATCCTCATCTGTAAATTGGGGATTATGATAACTTACAACCTAGCACAGTTAAAAAGATTAAATGAGCAGTTAAAATGATGCCTGACATAGATCAATACTAAAGAAAAATTAGGCATCTATATGCTTACATCACCCAATTTCAAATCTCTATAAAGTCCTTGTCATTATTTCTTAATATGTATGTGTTTATTTATTTCTATCTTTTTAAAATTTATTTTTGATAATGCCTGACCTTTAAAAGGCTTTAGAGAAATATGGGTTAAAAGAAAAAATTAAAAAAAAAAAAATCTGCTTCCACCAAAGTCAAGCTCCTCAAAGGCAAAAGCCCAGTCTTTCAGGTTCACTGATAGGATTCTAGCTTCTGGAATGGTATTTGGAATGTCTCAAAAGTTTAATAAACCTTTGATCAATGAATAAATGAGTTTCAGTTGAATAGAGAACTAGCAGTGATAAAAAGAAACAACAGGTCCAAAATGGAGTCACTTGTGCTAAGCCCACAAACCAAGACAATACCTACCCTAACTGCAGTTTCAACCTCTCCCAGGAATGTAATCTTTAATTAATCAACCTGGAAATCCCTGGTCAGCACTAGTGAGGTAATCCCTTAAGGTTTACCTAAGCCTGAAACAATCCATTCTTTGCTAATAAACTTCTTTTTTCCACCCCCTCTCAGCCATTACACTTCCCTTTTTAAGTAGCTCTTTAGAGTGCCTTTCTATTTGCTAGATGGGATGATGCCCGATTCATGAATCATTGAATAAAACCAGTTTGATATTTATATTTACTCAGTTGAATTTTTGTTGCTTAGCAGATTTGGTGGCATTGGGATCTGAAGCAAACTTCTCATGGCATTTGGAACAACAAGAAACCCAGGCATGGTACACCACAAACCCTTCGTGTTTACTCTCTTTCTCACCATATCCAAGGGCATGGATAAGTTTCTCTTTGTTTTGAACTCTGCTTGCTTTGTGTTGAGCTACCAATCTTCTTCCTGTCCAGTCAGGGCTTAGCAGGTCCGCTTGAGCTGACAGATAGTTTCATCTAGAACCTGAGTCCCTAGCCTGTGGTTCAGTCCACAATTCCCATTTTGATTAGAAATCCCAACCCTTGATTCTGTCCCAGGATCTACATGAGAACTATTAGTGGCAGTTTGCAGTTATTTATGTGGGGCCCTCAGTCCACAGTCTCCATTTATTGAGGTCTGCTGGTTCAATCCTTTCCCCAGTCCCAGATTCCATAGGTATTATTGGTGGTATATGCAGGGCCTTCTCTTGGCCAGTCCATTGGTTACTGCTGGTGTGTTAAGGTGCACATGTTTACATGTCCTGTTTTGTGGAGATTAAGGCTATTAGCTAATAAAAATCTTAGAAGTAAAAAGCCACAAAAATTACTGGATATGGGTTGAGCACTTAATCGCTGCTAGAGCACTAACCACCTAGCCCAAGGATTCCCTTGTTAGGATAAGTTGGTCATGGAACAGGGTAGATTGGCCCTGGATCTCCTATCAACCTCAACAAATTTTCCATGCAATGAGATACACTGTAAAACAGCACATAATTCCCAACCCAGCAGCACATCCCTTTTAGGTATTAGTCTGGCTCTGAGCAACAAAAATAAAATAATAATATAGGAAATAAAATGAAATTAATAAAATAATAAGGCTAAAGCAAGTGAATAAAAAAAATGGGATCCTTAAAAATCTAAAGAGTTAAGAATGCTACCTTGTGGCATTTCTGCTTATTTTATGTCTAAGAACTATGGTTCCAGAACCCGTAAATATTAAAAAAAAAAGGGGGGGGGTGCAAAATCTTACTAAGCTTATTTTGTGTCCTGAGAATTCGTCTTGGTAACCATCAGGTAGAGGACAACAAAATAAGGCCAGCCAGAGATATGGGTTATACCTCATTTGTGGTAGATATGGCTGAACATAAAATGTGGGTTAAATTCCCTTTGTGGCTAGGGTCCTACCAAACTGTTGCTAGCCCTCAGGAGAAATACAACATAGAACTACAATGGTTATTGTAAGGAATGTTCCAATTAGATAAGATCACTTAGGAAGTGCATTTAAAAGCAAGGCTTCGAAACAAACAATGGAAATCTATTTTAAAGGTATGAAGGAGCCTTGAAAAGACTTCAAATTTCCAAAATAGCTTCATTGAAAGATTTGTTGCAAAAGAATAATGAAAAATTAAAGACACAAGGGGTACCCAAAACAAGACTATTTAACAGACACAATTCCTACTGCTCCCCTTTACTCGCCTTTATTTGAGTACTCATTCTAGTAATCCTCTGTCTTAATTGCCTTCGCACTGTAAACGAGTCTGCTGAGTTAGTGGTCTTATAGATACTCCTATACCTATCCTCAAAGGGGCCAAATGGGCCCCTCCCAGAATTGATAAGACTCTTGAGGGATTTTCTGCTAAATTGCTACATTATTCCATTAAATGGTGAAGGGGAAACTAAAATTTAAAATAATGAAAGCTCTTGCCAAATTCTGGTAAATACCACAGCCACAGATGGGATCCTAGAAAAACCGGCAGAAACTAGCTAAGGGTAATAATTCTTCCCCAGAATCAGCTCTCCTGGATTTCTGTCTGTAGTACCCAGTAGAAAAGGGAAAATAAAATATCTTTTGCACCCTCTTTAAGATAGTTCTTAAGTCCAAGGGGTTGTTCGATACTGCCAGAGATATTTACTGTCTGTCTTGGCTAAAAATTACAAAATAGCTCTGTGGTCAGAAATTGGCCAAAATTGCAGAGCCTGATAGAAATTCGCTTAAGGCCTTCTTCCCTAAGCTAAAATAAAACTATACCCAGAAGGAAAGGGAAAAACCTTCTAAAGCTCTTATAAGAGGATTTATGGGTAGATGAACCTATGATGTCACTTAAGTTGCAATCCAATTCTTTGAGGAATTGAGCAATTATCCTTTTCATTTATTTTTTAACAAATCTTTGCAAAACTAGAAATGCAGCTGTATAGGCAATTCAAAGTTCATCTATTCCTTTTTAATAGTCCCCAAACCTATTTATTTATTTTTACTAGTCCCATGTTTATCTTAAAAAGACTATAACTTGCATTCTCCCTGGTCCTTTGAGATGTAAAAGTTAAAGTACAAACATCAGGGAGGTAATTGTTATCAAAAGAAAAAAAAAAAAGGAAGGGGTTGGGAAATGTCATTTGGAATTTGGGTGAATTTTTTTTTTCTTCAAGATTTATTTATATATTTGAGAGAGAGAGAGAGAGAGATAGCTTCAAGCTGTGGGGAGAGGTAGAGGAGGAATCCTAGATCAGACTCCCTGCTGAGTAGGGAGCCCTAGGCCGGGATGGATCCCCACACAGGGCTTTATCCCAGGACCCTGGGATCATGACCAGAACTGAAATCAAGACTCTGCCACTTAATCGACTGAGCCAGCGAGGCACCCCAGACTAATGGGAAATCTTAAGTGTAAGAAAGCTGTAAGGTTACTGTTTACATTTGCCTGTATGTTTATGTATATATGTATGTGTTGTAGATATGTGGTATTTTCTACTACCAGATGGTATTGCCAAAATTAATTTTTAAATAATTCTGTTCAATTGGCTTAAAGAAAATCAAGTTCTTATATGAATTAAGTATCTATAAAACTTCTCAAAATATAATAGAAATTAATCCAACTACTTTTCAGGTTCACTTGATCTGGGATAATCTTTGGCAAATAAAAGCTAGTTTAAGTTTGGTTTAATTATAATAGGCATGTGTTAAGAGTTACCAGTATTAAATATAATGCAGACACAAACTTCTACTCTACCTGGATTCACTAGTCAAATAAGTTCATGTTATCTCTCACAAAATTTGTCAGCAAGAAAAATAGCTTGGAATGACGGCTCACTTTGTCTAATGTCTCATAAATTTTTTATAGGTGGTTGAAACATAATTGTTAAGAACAAGTAAACTAAATAGATATAAATAGAATAAAAAGTTTGTAGATAAGCTTTTTAAATCATTTCCCCAAAATCTTTTTTGGTAACCTGAAGCCTTAAAGCTTTGCTAAGTTAAACAATAAGTTAAACACATTGAATATCCAGATCATTTCCAAATAAGATAAAATACTGAAATATTAATTACTGAACATAGGTTTATCCATTTTCGGCTTCCTTTTATAGAGGAACTAAAGATATTTTGTGTCATACTGAGAAATTTACTATGAGAAAGCACATGTTTCTAAAATTATAAGTATTTTTATGTTTTTCAAGCCACAGAAAGCTAATATAAAGACAATTCATAATTGCTTTTTTATTGTCACTGACAATTAAGGTTTTTAGTGTTAAACTTATATAATTAAAGATACTAGAAATAATAAGAGAAACCTCTCCATATGCAAGAGAAGAAAGATGTGTGTTCAGTAAAAGAAGGTATGAGAAATAGAGATGTATTTTTGTTGAAGAAAAAGGAAGTTGTAGAAGGTTTGTGGAAAAGGGATCATTGAAAAAGGATTTTATGCATGGTCAGAACTGCCTAAGATTAGAATGAATTTAATTAAGTAAATGAATTTTAATATCAAAAATAAGCTGGTGCAAAATTAAAATCTGGTTTTCTCTCTGTTAAAAAGACAAAGTTTACTCAAACTATTGGTCTGCTCTTGATGAAAAATTGTAAAAGATTTTTCTTTACCTTTTTAAGTAATCTGCCTAAAAAGCAAAGATTTTGTGTTTTGTCAAAATTTCTGTGCTTTATTTTATTCTTTAGTTTTCTTTATTAAAAGAGATAAAGGTTTTTTGACACCTATTTAACTTTCTGTATTTGCCTGCAATGTCTTTAATTATCACTATGGTTAAATGGATAACCAAGAACTCTTTCATAGCGACCTATGACCATATTTTAAAAAGTATTTAAAAACCTTTTGATATTTTTGACAAACTTCCCAGAATCAAATTCTAAATGAAGTATTTTTGACCTCGAACTAACTTTGGAATATTCAAGAGGGTCTCTGGAACATCTCAAAATACTTGTTCTCTCTCCTTATAAAAAGAGAGATGTTACACTAATTAGACTTATTTTACATGTTAAATTACATGGGAAACATTGTTAAACAAGTAAAAAAAACCTGATATATCCTGGTATGTTATCTTAAAATGTTTGTCAGTGAAATAACCAAATTTCTTTGTCAACTGTATTATAATAAACTTTAAGATTTTCTAACCATGGCTAGCTTTAAATCTTTATTATTGACAAAAAGTTACTGTTTTACTCTGATGCTTTTGCAAAAGTGTTCCTGTAAAGTGATTCATCTTCAAAGAGACCCATGGAAGGGACTCTGATAGGTACTCTAGAACACAAGTCTCTGATAACTTTAAGATCACAAAACTGAAGTGGGTAAGAGTTTCTAGATCTAATGGAAAAACTGGATTCAAGTAGATCAAGTATTAATTACACAGAAGTACATGAACTGAGAATGATTATAATTTTTTATGACTTCTTGTTTGAAACATCGCTTGTTCCTTAATGTTTTGTTTTTCCATATTTAAGTAAACTTTTTCTCTTAGGCTACGTATGACATAGAACAATTTGGTAAAAGCATACCTTTGTAAACAAAGATGAAACATTTACTTTTCCTTCTTCCCTGATACCTCTAGAACTCAGAAACTCTTGAATATTCTTTTCATGGCAAAATAGTTATTTACATAGTTCAATAAGAATCTGTTTTCTTGGGATGCCTCAGTGGCTCAGTTGGTTAAGCCTCTGCATTAGGCTTGGGTCATGATCCCAGGGTCCTGGGATCAAGTCATATGGGGTCCCTGCTTAGCGGGGAGTCCGCTTCTCCTTCTGCCTGCCGCTCCCCCTGCTTGTGCACTCTTTCTCTGTTTCTCTCTCTCTGACAAACAAATAAAATCTTAAAAAAAAAAAAAAATCTGGGGCGCCTGGGTGGCTCAGTCGGTTGAGCGACTGCCTTCGGCTCAGGTCATGATCCTGGAGTCCTGGGATCGAGTCCCGCATCGGGCTCCCTGCTCAGCGGGGAGTCTGCTTCTCCCTCTGACTCTCATGCTCTCTGTCTCTCATTCTCTCTCTCTCAAATAAATAAATGAAATCTTTAAAAAAAAAAATCTATTTTGTCTATAACAGGACACAATCCAAAACATTGGTTATATTACCAAGGCTTTGATTGGAATGTCATATTTGAGAAAGATGTGCACAGACTTATTTATGACCAGATAAGCTTAAGGAACTATGGTTGACTTTACAGAGCTAATAAAAACCCCTTGGAAGAATCAGCATGGTACCTTGCTTATAAGGATCCAGCAAAGCATTCTTTAAAGGAGCCTATATGGTCAATCACTGGTCTTACTGCACTTATGTAAATAATCAGGCCAAGTTTAATACAAACAAATTTGCTCTACTGTGGAGGTAACTGTGATTTGGGAAACAAAGCCAGAAGAAAAATTATTAAATTTCCTTACTACTTACAGCCCAATGACAAGTCCTTGAAACAGGCAGAGTGACATTCCCCTAGGGACTCAACTGCCTAGATGCTGACACTTTGCTAAGGGTTAAAAGTAATCTTAGCCTGACCCCCAGGATCCTGTAAGTCTACTTTAACATATAAAAATTCCTTTGGAAACTTCATTTATTTCTACCCCTCAAGATACATGTTGGCAATCATCCACCAAGTATATAACACATGGATATACATCCAAAGGCTTGTTGAGTAAGGGACAGGCAGGGCTAGGTAGGGAGAGATAGGTAGGGCGCTATGTGATCAGGCTCACAGAAATCCCAGAAATATTGGGGCATAACGAAACCAGAAATAAGGGAACAAACCAGAAAATGCTGCCCTGGGCATCAGAGGTGAGGTCTTTTTATGATAGTCACCTTGTGAACAACAAAGAATAACCAGACTCCAAAGAAGAAGTAAGCCATTAAAGAATGTTATCACCAGTCCTTACTCAAACCAAGAACTCAAAAGAATATTAAGGCCACAAGCTCCCTGGTCAATTCTAAATAAAAGACTGTCAGTGGAGGGCCCCATTGGCAACCCTGTCAGGACCACTCTCATTCCTGAGAGTTTTTTCTCTATCCTTGCTTAATAAAACTCTATTGCTTTACTCACTCTCCTTTGTCCACGAGATTCATTCTTTGACTCCACGATACAAGAACCTTGCTCTCCTGCTTCAATTGTAGAGAGAAAAATTAAGTTTGTGTCTTTGTAGATATTAGATTCTAATCCTGTTAATCATCTTTGATATTTTCTTACATACCTGTAAGTTAGACTGGATCCCGAATTCTTCTAGTTTCTGTCACCCTTCTGATCTGGAAACACTAAGAACAAGGACTGCCCTTCAATCTCCTTGAAACAGTCTATGCCAGCTTTTTAACACTACCCAGATGACTGCCAAACTTTGGGGACTTGTATTATTAGTACACATATGATAGTTGAAGAAAGCTCCACCTGACATCTGGCCCTGTACAAAAACTAGAGACCTCAAAATCAAATTAGGAAGAGAAGTAGCTGACATCAAGGTAGACCCCTTCCTCCCAAGATGCCAGATGAAGACTTCTTACTTAAACTGAACATGAAACCTTTCCTCCCTTTACTCTGCTCTGACCTGGAAAGATAACACCATCATCTTTACCTACCGGGCCATTGGGAATAGGGGATAAACTCTGGAATTTAGAACAACTTCTGTATCAGGCTAGAAGAAAACCTAACTGACCCCTGGTTTGAATGAACAAATGTAACAATACCTGCAAATGAATCCATTAACAGTGCCATCTCAGTGGAAATGGCTTGTGCCCAAAAAGATTTATCTTTGCCTGTGGTGGTTATCATTCTTTTTGTGCCAATGAATGCCTAGATGGCTGGTGTATAGCCAGGCAATGACTCTTAGGTTATCTAACTGTGTCTCTGTTACACCTTATTGGTCAACTACCCTACATTTTACATTGTTGAGTTACAAAGGATCTACTAAGGGGCATTCATAATTCAAAATTAGCTTCCTTTGGTAAATGACTGCTCCTATGTCTAGGAGTAAGTGTAAATGAGGCTATAATAAGGAATTTTTCCTTGACTCTTGGAAGTATTACAGAATCCACTGCTAAGACAATAGCTGTCCAACAGAAATTCCTAGATTCTCTGGCCAAAGTTGTCCTTGGTAATAAGATAGCCCTTATATTTTAGCTGAGCAAGATGGTGCCTGTGCTGTGGCCAATACCATCTGCTACACTTGGATTAACATTTCTGTGAAAGTCAAAACTCAGTAACATAGAATCACTGAGCAAGCCACTTGATTAAAAAGGTGGCTCCTTCAATTGGGTCTTTGATTTATTTGATTTTGATTGTTTTGGGTCTTGGGGACCATGGCTCCAAAGTACACTAAAATATTGGAAATTATCCTGCTTATAATAATCAGAATAATCTCCCTGGTGTGTTATATTCTCTCAAGACCTCTAAATTCATGTTCATAGCTGCTAATCACCATGCAAATGATCTCCCTAAAACTGGTATGTTAGAAAAGGAACAAAGAGAATGACTGGGCACCTGGGTGGCTCAGTTGGTTAAGCGACTGCCTTCGGCTCAGGTCATGATCCTGGAGTCCCGGGATCAAGTCCCGCATCGGGCTCCCTGCTCGGCAGGGAGTCTGCTTCTCCCTCTGCCCCTCCCGCCTCTCATGTGCTCTCTCTCATTCTCTCTCTCTCAAATAAATAAATAAAATCTTAAAAAAAAAAAAGAGAGAGAGAATGACTGACTTAAAAATTGTGAACCTGAAGTCATGGCCTGTTAATATCACAAAGATTAAGCAAAAAGTCCTGACCTTGATTACCACACAAAGCATTTTTAAACAGCTACAAGAACTATAGAGTGGTAGCTGAGAATGGCACTAATACCTCTTATCTGGTTACATTTCCTAGTTGACAGTCTGATCTAAAGGGCAAGGGATTATTAAAAAGAAACAACTGGACAAAAATGGAGTCACTTATGCTAAGCCCCATATCAGCAAACCAAGCTTAATACCTAACCAAGAATGTAGCAATACAAGGAATATATTCTTTAACCAGTCCACCTGGAACTACCTGGTCAGCACTAATGAGGCATTCCACAATAATAAGACCGTTTCCATTCCCCATAGGTAAGAAACCTAAACCTGAAACAATCTACTCTTCGTTAATAAACTTCCTTTTTCTGCCCCTTTTTTGCCTTTAAAAACCTGCCCTTTTCTGTAGCTCTTTAGAGATCCTTTTTATTTGCTAGATAAAATACTGCCCAATTCATTAACTGATGAATAAAGCCAATTTGATCTTTAAATTTACTCAGTTGAATTGTTGTGCTTAACAAGAGCAATTAAAGGTATATAAAAGTGGATTAGACCGCCTCAAAAGATGTAGAGTGTTCCATCACTGATGTAAGAATTAGCTCTAAGGGTTACTATGGTAAAGATTTTTGTACTATGTATATTGTACTGTCATAAATTTACTTAAATTATCAACAACATTATAATAACATTTTCAATTCTGTAT
Organism: Mirounga leonina; assembly: GCF_011800145.1. Lineage (NCBI taxonomy): Eukaryota > Metazoa > Chordata > Mammalia > Carnivora > Phocidae > Mirounga > Mirounga leonina. Next base: position 7,118,500 of record NW_023270323.1, read on the forward strand.
TCTGTGATATTACTCACGCTACCCTAAGAGTAAAGCATGCAATTAAAACAAACCTGAATTCTAGGTAGATATACTTTTGTTTGCATCCTCAAATAAACTCTAGTTCTACTAAAGAAAATATATAGTATTAGAAAATTTTATGTTTTAAGGAATAAAATAGTTGTATGTGAAAGTATCCTGCCTAGGAATTTACTGTGGCTGTTAAACTTTAAAATATCCCCTCAATTAACATTTTTAGTATTTTATGTGTAGCATTTTGTCTTGCTTAGCAGATGTCACATTTTGCTATGAATATATTTAACTATTTTATGATACATTGTCTAATTTTCATTTGTATTTTTTGTGAAGGATTAAAATAGGACTTAATTAGATGGCTTCCTCAATAACAAGCTGCATTAGAACATCATGTGGGAATGCAGTATAGTCATCAGAGGCCATCATTGTAAAAATGTGGTCTGTAGTCCCTAACTTATTGCCACAAATGTCCCTCCAATTGAATAATTTTCACTTGAAGGAAGGTGAAGATTGTATGCAATGTTCAAAATTCTCTCTTTAATCAACATGTAGATTAATACTTATTTGAATCCCAAAAGTAATTATTTTATTTTAGATTGACTCAAAGGTAATACAATTAAATATATACTGATACCAAAAATACAGTGTAATTCACAAGGTATAGCTTTTTTTTTTTTTAAGATTTTATTTATTTATTTGACAGAGAGAGAGAGACAGCAAGAGAGGGAACACAAGCAGGGGGAGTGAGAGAGGGAGAAGCAGGCTCCCTGCTGAGCAGAGAGCCCGAGGCAGGGTTCATCCCAGGACCCCAGGATCATGACCTAAGCCCAAGGCAGAGGCTCAACAACTAAGCCACCCAAGTGTCCCCCAAGGCATAGCTTTTTTTTTTAATTTTATTTTATTATGTTATGTTAATCACCATACATTACATCATTAGTTTTTGATGTAGTGTTCCATGATTCATTGTTTGCATATAACACCCAGCGCTCCATTCAGTATGCACCCTCTTTAATACCCATTACCAGGCTAACCCATCCCCCCACGCCCCTCCCCTCTAGAACCCTCAGTTTGTTTCTCAGAGTCCATAGTCTCTCATGGTTCATCTCCCCCATAAAATTGTCACCCTAATCTGAAAAACTAAATAAAAGCTTAGAAAATAATTTTATTAATGGAGTTCTAAAAGAGCATTATTAAATAATATCACTAAGTAATAGTTTGAATCAAATATATTTGATATTTTGAATATTGTTTCTAAAGCTACTCTAAAATAAGTTATTCTTGGGGCACCTGGTTGTCTCAGTCAGTTAAGCATCTACCTTTGGCTCAGGTCGTGATCTCAGGTTCCTGGGATGAAGCCTCACATTGGGGTCCCTGCTTGGCGAGGAGCCTCTTCTCCCTCTCCCTCTGCACCCCCATCTCATGCACTCTCTCTCTCTCTCAAATAAATAAAGGATTTTAAAAACTTAAAAATAAAAATTATTCTTTAATTTTCTGCTTTATTATCCTTTCTTCATTATTATACTATATTTTCAAATAATGTGGTATAAGGAATATGATATTGTGATTTATAAGAAATACATATATTGGTCATTCAGATAACAAAAATATATTTCTCCTGTATTTGGCCTTCATTCATAGTTCCTGGCTCAAGCTCTCAAAACCCTGGAGTTTCCTGAGTGATAAGAACTATGGGAGCATCTTTTGTTATAATATTTGGTCTCTACTCCTCAGTTCCTGAAAAGATGTCTCAGAGTCATCAAGGTTAAATGGATGTCTTATTATTCATAACAAACCCCAATTGAGTTTATGTTAATGAGGTTACTTTTGCAAAGCACCTAAGGATAGGGGCTGGTTACCAAGGGAACCAACCAAGAATAGAGGGTTGGAACTTTCAGTCCCACACCCTGATTTCTGGGGAAGAAAGAGGAGAGGGGAGGTTGAATCAATCACCAATGACCAGTGAGTTAATCAGTTTTGCCTAGATAATAATTCCTCCATAAAATCCCCAAAGGAGAGGGTTTGAGGAGCCTCCACATTGGGAAACCAGAATGCTTCCACTGTTACCACGCTGGGCCCCAAGCTCCATGAAGACAGAAGCTCCTTTGTTCGGGACCTCATCCTATATACCTCTTCATCTGGCTACTGACTCATATCCTTTAATATCTTTTGTGATAAATTGGTAATTTAGTGAGTAAATAGGTTTTCCCAACTTCTGTGAGCTGTACTAGCAAATTAATCAAACCTGAGGAAGGAGTCATGGGAAACTATGATTTATTGCCAGTCAATCAGATACACAGGTAACAACCTGAACTTGCAATTGGCTTCTTGATTTGGAAGGGCTTGTTAGAACTTCCAATTTGTAGTCAGTTGGCCAGAAGCACAAGTAACAACCTGAGCCTGCAACCTGTATCTGAAGTGGAGGGTGGTCTTGTGGGACTGAGCCCTTTACCCACAGAATCTGATTCTCCAGATAGATGGTGTCAGAATTCAGCTACATTCTCATACACCCTCCTTATGTCTGAGAATTGTTTGATGTTGTGTGTGAAACCCTGGCTCCCCCCCCACATTGAAATTGGGTCTCAAAATATGAAAAAACTAGGCCAATAATTTGTCTAATATGAAAAGGAGCCCAATGTCTAAATTAAAAAAGAAATTTCACATATGCATATACACTACCTAACCATTTATTTATTAGAAATAAACACACTTTTTCATTATTTCTGTGCATCTATGGAGGAACTACTTGATAAGAGTCATTTCATTTTACAAACTTCATTAAGAAATATTTTACTTATTCCCAGGGCATATGTAAGTTCTCCTAAGCTAACTTTTTTCATGAACAAGAACTTTCTCTTTTTTCAAAACAAGAAGCTGTAAAGCAAACTAGTCTCAGTAGACCAGCTGAAAAACAGGAGCTGGCCAATTTATACAAAAGGGTTTCAGGGAATCAGCTGTGATGCCCTTAGTTTTAATCACTGTTCTTCTTGCCTACCACAAATCTATTTTAAACATTAGGTACATGTCTAGTTTAATATCTTTCCTAAATATAAATTCTCTAGGTTTCATTTACCACTCTGCTCTTAAATGTTAACTCAAATGTTTGTGATAATTTTCTATGAATTTTGCTGGACATGTTGAAAGATACCTTTTATTAACCAGAACACTTCAGGACTCCAACACTCCACTCTTACTAAGATCTGCACTACAAAGAATACATTTATACCCTTCTCTGGATTCTGCTTCCTCTTGTCTTTTTACTCTTAGTGTTCAATATATGCTAAAAAAAAAAAATGCAAATCTCAGACAGAACACTTAGAAATATGACTTAATGTTTCTCATTCTAACTCCCTTCTTCCACAAATTGAGAAAAATAAATCCTTCTCAAATGCTTAGCACAAATAGACAATAAACAGTGCTTGGATCATGTTCCTTATTTGTTTGTATTTAATCCCAAAGTCTAACAATTTTTTTTTGTATTTCTGGCCATCTTCCCTAAGGTTTTCTCCACATAACAGGTAGATTTACATGAAGCTTATACAGACACATTTTTAACAGTATTTTTTTACCTATCACTATCTCTCCCAACCACTTTCTTTTGCAAAACTATTGCTTTACAAAATATTGCTTTATTTTTTTAAATGTAAACAAACAAACAAACAAAAAGATCAGGATTACCTGGGATTTACAAATTTGGCATAAATGAAATTTTAAATTTGTATCCTAGCAGGTGCTTCAATCTTACAATTAATCAGAATAAACTTACAGTAAAATATATTTGAATAGATTCATAGTACAATGTAGAAATACCTACCGCCACATGATGAAAATTTTTGTTTATTTGAATTTAACTTATTTAATAAGATAGTGAAACATTTTTTCTTGATGCAGATCCTTGTAAATTGGATAGAAAAAAGGAAGAGACACCTAATCAGATATCTGCTGCTATATCTTGGACATGATGAGTTTGCCTGTGGACCACTTCTATTAATTTGCAATTTAATGTGGAAAAGCTTAATGAACACACAGAATTCAAATGAAGTTGGCTCTGAAATTTTGGAGGCCTCTTGAAATTTAGCCTCATGACTACTATGGGGATTTATCAAATATTTGGGACTTACAATTCCCAATATTATGCTTTCCTAATCTTATTCATTTATAATGAAGTGATGACTGCTGTGCACAATCAAAACTGATTATGGTTTATAATAAGTTCATAATCATCAATGTAATAAGACCATTTTGTGAGAAAAATGAATCAGATTTTATTAGTTATATTCTGAAATTTTAGAAACTAAAATATAAAGAAAATAAATAACGTGTAGGCAATTATTCAAAATTAAAACTCAATCCCAATTTCCTTGAATCCCGGGACAGTAATCACATTAGAACACACATAAATACAAACACATGTACTGATACCAGTTTAAGGAAGGAATTAGGAATTAGCAATGAAAATAGTTTTGCGTTTTATTTGGTGTTTTTAAATGCATCTTGATTAGTTCTGTTCATGCCAAACAGAGGATAAAATGGCATGAAAGACCTAAAATAGTAACAGTAAAATTTTAGGAACAAAGAAGGAAGATGAGAGGAAAAATCAAAGGAAGTAAAAAGGGAAGGGCAAGTTCCTTCCATCCTCCGTTTTGTTCCTAAAATCTTACTAATTTTACTAATTCAATATTTGAAACATATTAGAACTCTATGAAGATACCAAGAGATGTTTTATCAGCAAATATAGAGGATATTTAGATTTTGTTAGTAATGAGAGGAAATCAATATATTAAAGACAGTTATAGAAGAAAATATGTTTTAATGGACTTTAAACCCAAAATAAATGCAAAATTGTGGGTTAGAGAGTAGTAAAATAATCAATCATGATATAGACTAGAATAAAATAAAAAAACAATTTCCCAAATTGCAAAGGTTTGTATAACTTAAAAATCTCCAGCAGAATGCTCAACAATGTTGCCTAACAATGAAACACCCCTAATTCTCTAAAAACATGGGTACTGAATTGAAACTCTTTAATTCATTCCAGTGACAATTATGTCACATAAAATATCTAAAATGAAAGTTAATTATCACTTCTTTACAAATAGGAAATAATACGCATGATGAAGGATTTCTATCAGCATTTGCATCATAACCATTTAAAATGAATTTTGGAATGTTCTATTTAGTCTGAGTTTTTAGTGTGGAAGAAAACTACCTAATTCCAATTTTTTTAGTTATAAAATCAAAGTATTTCAATACAAATTTATGGATGATAGCCAGTAAAAATGGAGAAATGGAAAAAGGAAACCTCAGTTTTTGTCACATTGTATAATTTGACATGGATAGTGACAACAAATAAAAATCAAAATTCACCCATAATTTTGCAAAAGCAAAACACAATACTCAGTGAAGAAATATTTTTTGAGTAAATAAAATCTTTCTTTATTATCTTTGGTATCTCATCTGGGAGCATGCTTGAATAGATACATACTTTATTTTTTTTTAAAGATTTTATTTATTTATTTGAGAGAGAGAATGAGATAGAGAGAGAGCATGAGAGGGGGAAGGGTCAGAGGGAGAAGCAGACTCCCTGCTGAGCAGGGAGCCCGATGTGGGACTCGATCCTGGGACTCCAGGATCATGACCTGAGCCGAAGGCAGTCGCTTAACCAACTGAGCCACCCAGGCGCCCGAATAGATACATACTTTAAATTTTTTTTCTAGATGCAACCTTGTAATACTACCTCATAGTTTAAAAATAAAACATTTATTATGTTCAGAAAATAAAGACAAAAGAGAATTTTTCTAATGGCAAGGAACTTATTATTTATATATACTTATAAAATAAATAATGTACTGAAAGAAATATTTTTAGAGCATCTATTGTAGATTGGGGGAGTTAGATGGAAGAGATGAAGGTTGAATTCAGAAACTGAGATAAAAGACTTTAAAGAAGTCCATCGACAGATGAATGGATAAAGAAGATGTGGGATAGATATATAGATATATAGATATGCAATGGATAATTATGCAGCCATCAAAAGGAATGAAATCTTGTCATTTGCAATGACATGGATGGAACTGGATGGTATTATGATGAGCAAAATAAGTCAATCAGAGAAACACATGTATCATATGATCTCACTGATATGAGGAGTTCTTAATCTCAGGAAACAAACTGAGGGTTGCTGGAGTGGTGGGGGGTGGGAGGGATGGGGTGGCTGGGTGATAGACATTGGGGAGGGTATGTGCTATGGTGAGTGCTGTGAATTGTGTTAAGACTGTTGAATCACAGACCTGTACCTATGAAACAAATAATACCTGTTAAAAAAAAAAAAAAGAAGAAGAAGAAGATAGCAGGAAGGGAAAAATGAAGGGGGGGAAATCAGAGGAGGAGATGAACCATGAGAGACTATGGACTCTGAGAAACAAACTGAGTGTTCTAGAGGGGAGGTGGGTGGGGGGATGTGTTAGCCTGGTAATGGGTATTAAAGAGGGCACATACTGAATGGAGCACTGGGTGTTAATACGCAAACAATGAATCATGGAACACTACATCAAAAACTAGTGATGTAATGTATGGTGATTAACATAATAAAAAAAAAAAAGAAGTTCATAGACTGCTAATAGCTCAGCCAAGTAAACTCTTTAAAACTTTCCCTTCCCTCCATTTGTTTAATATTTATTCATTTATATCAGTAGGGATACTCAAGGGTTTCTATTTTATTTAATAGGTAATAATCTGTTATTATTAGTATTTATTTTAAATACTAATACCAGATTTGCTCAGTCAAGATCCCTCAAGTTGACTTCTACATTTTTTGGGGGGGGGGGCAATAACCCATCATTTTTTGCACACTGTCTTGTAAAACAGGATAGTCTTGGCTCATCTTGGATTTTCACAGCCCATCCCTATAACCAGTCATTACTCCAAGAGCCCTAATGTATTTGAGTAGAGAATGGTATTTAAGATCTGCATGCTTGGTGAAATAATTTCTTCTGGGTGTCATTGCTTCTTGGACCTCTCAAAAGACATCTGTCTCTATATTTCTTTCTATATGTTAAAACTCAAAAGTTCACACCAATGACTCCAAGTTCAATCCAACCCACAGATATCAATCTGCCTTCAGTATATCCATATTTGTAAACCTCTTCACTAACAATGAGAAATTGATGCCCATAATCTTTAGTGTGTTTACATGTCTGCTCATTTCCTCTGCAATTAATCTCTGACTCCATTAGTTGCTTCCTCACCCCCAATAACCCCTTAGGCCCACCGATGATCATGGTACTTCTTAACCCTGAATCTTCATGGTTCCTTGCTCATCAGACCTTACTTCAAAAGAAGGGAAGGGGAGAAAGGAGAGGAAAGAGAAAGGAAAGGACAAGAAAGAGCTGGAAGGAAAGGGAAGAAGAGAAAAAGGAACAAATTAATATTTTTTAAAAAGGAAAGAAAGAAGATAAGGAAGAGAAAGAATAAAAACAAAAACTTTGACTTAGATAACAACATCCAGGACTCCTCAGTCTTTTAAATACTATTTGAAAATGTGTAGCTTCAACACACTAGTGAATTAGTTTCAAATATAAAGCCCCAACCAAATCAGGCAGCAGGGATTCTGCCCCCACGAAAGTACAAATCTAAAGTTTATTAGAAAGAAAAAAATATTTCTGTATATACTTTCTTATTTCTTATTGACCTAGAACTTATAAAAACTAAGAGTGAAGGAATCTTAAGTCCCTAACAGGTCATATATTTTAAGATCAGGAATAGTTTTATTTTTCCCCTTTCACATTTGAAATCATCTAAAGTAAAAGTTCTATCTCAACTTAAATATTACTACTTTCACAAAACTCTCCCAGTACTCTAAGAAATGGTTAGATGCTTCCCCAAAATGAGCACCCAAATCCAGTAGTTACTCCAAAGGAAGACCTATCATAATTGCCTGTATAGGTCTGCTCTGCTTGACTGTGAGGTCTTTGAAGGCAGGAATGGTCATCTGTTACAACAATAACAGAAGGCTTAGAAAGAAAAAAAAAAATGTGCTTCATACATATTTACCCATAGAATGAATGAACCAGTTCTTCAGGTCTCATTCTAGTTTTAGGGTAATTGTGAAGTCAATCTCAAGCTAGAAGGAATTCTCTATTTCTATAATATTAGCACTTATATATCCCAGCATTGGTTTCCTAATTCAGATTCAGCACTACATTATTCACATATTTACATTAATGCCCTCTACGACCTTTTGTATACTGTAAGAATCCTTATCCATCTTATGTTTGTGTGGGTTTTTTTTTTATTGATTTCTTAAATTAATTAACTCTATGCTACTCACCCTTGAACTTCATTTTATTTATAGTCACCAAGGTGAGTTGAACTATGCAAAATTCATTTCTCTAATAGAACAACAAACAAATTTAAACTTCTGTCATTTTCCAAAATGATAAATATGTTGCTTATTCATTTCCCAGGTCTTGCGGTAAGATATTAGAATACACTGGGCTTACAGTCTGAAAAGAATCTAGGTTGTCTTGGTATTCTATATCTACCTATAATGTGTATGTGTAAAGCTCTGGTATCAGTTATCTTTTCTAATCTTTAAAACAACATATAAACTCAGTATTTTCATCCCCATTTTAAAGTGGAGATATAGGAGCTGGGATACTCTCAATGATTTATCCAAAATCACACAGCCAGCAAGTGGCTGGATGGCTACTCAATTTAGTGTATCAACTCGGTATCACATGCCTTTCACAATCTCACCCCAATTGTTTCCCTAGCGTTTTATTTTGAAATGTTTCAAACATACTGAAAAGTTGAAAGGCTAGTTCAGTCATTATTGGTATTCTCTTCACCTAGATTCACCAATTGTCCCACTTGCTTTGCCTCTTGCTCTGTATCGGATTCTTTTTCTCACATTATCTCTAGATAATACAGAGATATAGATATATACATATATGCACATAGAATTTTTTTCTTTTGCTAAACCATCTGAAAGTAGTTGCATATACCCTAACACTTCACACTTAAATAACTCAACATGTAACTCCTAAGAACAGGAAATTATATTCTGATAGTATTCACAGTATTCTTGCCACAAATATTTAACCTGAATCAAACAATGAAGAAACTATTAGACAAAGCCAGATTGAGAAGTATTATATACAATATTAGAGTTGGAATTTTTAAAAATACTAACATTAGAAGACACACAAAAAAGGATGGAGGACATTCTAGATGAAGGGAGACTAAAGTACCATGGAAACTAAACATAGTACATGAGTTTTAATTGGATCCTCTATTGAAAAAATAAAAAAAATAAAAACAGCTATGAATGACATTTTGAGGACAGTTGGGAAAACGTGAATATTGGTGGCATATTAGATAATATTCCATTATTCATGCCACTGTTTTCAGAACGAAAATAATAAGTGTGCCTATAACACTGCTTTCTCTAAAACTGTATGTGTAAATATTCGGTTCACAAGAACTATGTTTTTATGTTTTCCCTAATGTATATATGTACATATACAGACCAAAAAGAATCATGTGCTTTTATTCTTTTTTTTTGTTTTTATTCCTTTTATAAATATAGAATGTGAGTGTCTTTACAGATTCACAAGAACTGTATTTTTATGTTTTCCCTAATATATATACATACATATACAGACCAAAAAGAATCATGTGCTTTTATCCTTTTTTTTTGTTTTTATTCCTTTTATAAATATAGAATGTGAATGTAAGTCTTTTTATGATACTTTAAAGTTTTAGATAGAGCAATGGAGAAAAACAATAGGTACATAAAATGTTTTAACCTAAATGGTATGCTTAACTAAAAAAGAAAAAAAAAAAGAGAGCAATTTAATTTCTCAAACTTTGTTTTATGTTCAGATAAGATTAAATAAGATTAAATATCTTCAGATATTTAGTTATTATTAACATTAGCAATTTATAAAAGACAATTGGTTATTTCCTTTCCAATAGTGGGACAGTAATTGATTCTCTTACAATAAAGGTTTTTCTGACCAGCTATTCAGTCATACACAAAGCAAGCCTTTCAAAGAATCAGAGTTGTATGGATTGAGATTATTAAACATATAAAATTTATTTTGTTGATAGCATCACATATATTAAAAATGTATTTATATAAAATATATTAGAATGTAAAGATGAGAAAGAAAAGAGAGAAAGAGAAATGACCATGAGGATCAAGAAGGGGAGAAAAGCAAATCACCATAATAAATCTTTAAAACTGACAAAGACCTTTTCAAGCATAAAACAATTTCCTTGTTGCATAGTGTGGAATATAATGAAATTTGGGTGTAGGTTGGGGAGCATTATAAGTTCAAGTTGGACAATACCAGGAATGTTCATTAATTATACTCATAAAGGCTTGACTGAAACAGTAATTCTTTGTTGAATATTAATATATATATACTTAAAATAGTAAGTAGAAATAAGCCATTTGGAGTTTGTTCTTTATAAAACATTTTTTTCCAAATCTACTGACATAGGGTCTGATAATTTTTTTAATCAATTGAAATTGAATTTAAATATCACAGACATAATTACATTCTCTCTCTCTTTTTTTTTTTGGTACTGCTAGCATATTAGCTTTTTTTTGTAAATAATATGTATTCAAAAGTATATGTTGAAACTATATACCTGAGAAGAGTCAGAGCTCTATTTATATGGTCAGTAACATTTATTAAAATAGAAAGACAATTATCATATGGTTTCATTCATATGTGGAACATAAGGAATAGCACAGAAGACCATAGAGGAAGGGAGGGAAAACTGAAGGCAGAAGAAATCAGAGAGGGAGACAAACCATGAGAGACTATGGACTCTGGGAAATAAACTGAGGGTTTCAAAGGGGAGGGGGTGGGGGGATGGGGTAGCCAGGTGATGGGTATCAAGGAGGGCATTCGTTGTGATGAGCACTAGGTGTTATACGCAACTATTGAATCACTGAATACTACATCAAAAACTAATGATGTACTGTATGGTGGCTAACTGAACATAATAAAAAATATATATGATTCATAAAATGTTTCTTGAATTGAATTTGAAGGGTAAATTAACTTCTAAGGGAAAACTTAATGTCCAGAACTTAAAAATTCTTGATTAGTACATACTCTAGCTGTATTTCTCCACATAAATGGAACAGAATGGACTTATCATTCATTTTCTCAAAGTAAAGATCAGCACATTACTATGTGAATAGTAACCATTTCTCCCTATTCTATTCTAGTTTTCTTTATCAGCTCAGTTATCCCTAAATTTCCATTTTCTTTTTTTTTTTTAAGATTGCATTTATTTATTTGAGAGAGAGAGAGAGAGAGAAAGCACCAGAGAGGGGAGGGTCAGAGGGAGAAGCAGACTCCCCGCCAAGCAGGGAGCCCAATGTGGGACTCAATCCCAGAACCCCAGGATCATGACCTGAGCCGAAGGCAGACACTCAACCAACTGAGCCACCCAGGTGCCCCCCTAAATTTCCATTTTCAACCCTGGAGTTATCTTTTGTCTTTCCCTCACACTTCACATAGAAGAAACCATTGGTGATGTCTGTATTTCATTTGAAATTCTTTTTTTTTTTTTAATTAGTTTCAGAGATAGAGTTTAGTGATTCATCAGTTGCATATTATACACAGTGCTCATTACTTCAAGGGCCCTCCTTTTTTTTATGTTATGAAACACAGTTCTTTGTTTTTTTTGTTTGTTTGTTTTATTTTATTTATTTATTTATTTTTTAAGATTTTTTATTTATTTATCTGAGAGAGAGAATGGGAGACAGAGAGCATGAGAGGGGGAGGATCAGAGGGAGAAGCAGACTCTCTGCCGAGCAGGGAGCCCGATGCGGGACTCGATCCCGGGACTCCAGGATCATGACCTGAGCCGAAGGCAGACGCTTAATGAATGAGCCACCCAGGCGCCCCCAGTTCTTTGTTTTTAATCTTAGGATAATGAGGTTACAGATCTTTGGCATACATGTTGTCATTTCCCTTCTCCATACCCATGACAGACATTGTTAATTGATCCTAGCACTCATTTCTGTTGACTCAGCCTTGGAAACCTTAGCAGTACTATGGACCCATCCTAGTCAGTCAGATTTGGCATTTGGGATGCATATCCTATTCTTAAGATTGTTACATTCTGTCAGCAAGTTGACTTCACAGAACTTAATCACATACAAATTCATGGTATTCTATCTGGTTCTACTGGGTCTACTCTCATATCTTGGTGGCCGCCAGTACAGCCACCAGTCCTATCATGTTGGCAACCTCCTGTCATGTCCCAAGCCCTACTAGCTTTTTTTTCCTTTTTAAATTTAAATTCAATTAATTAATATATAATGTATTATTGGTTTCAGAGGTAGAAGTCAATGATTCATCAGTCTTATATAATAACCAGTGCTCATTACAACACATGCCCTTCTTAATGTCTATCACCCACTTACCCCATCCCCCACCTCCCTCCCCTCCAGCAACCCTCAGTTTGTTTCCTAAGATTAAGAGTCTCTTATGGTTTATCTCCCTCTCTGATTTCCTCTTGTTTTATTTTTTCTTCTCTTCCCCTATGATCTTCTGTTTTATTTCTTAAATTCCACATATCTGTGAGATCATATGATAATTGTCTTCCTCTGATTGACTTATTTTGCTTAGCATAATACCCTCTAGTTCTATCCATATCATTGCAAATGGCAAGATTTCATTTTTTTTTTTATTGCTGAGTAATATTCCATTGTATATATATACCACATCTTCTTTATCCATTCATCTGTCAATAGACATCTGGGCTCTTTCCATAGTTTGGCTATTGTGGACATTGCTGCTATAAACATTGGGGTGCAGGTGCTCCTTTAAATCACTATGTTTGTATCCTTTGGATAAATACCTAGTGGTGCAATTGCTGGGTCATAGGGTAGTTCTATTTTTAAGTTTTTCAGGAACCTCCATACTGTTTTCCAGAGTGGCTGCACCAGCTTGCATTCCCACCAACAGTGTAGCAGGGTTCCCCTTTCTCCGCATCCTCGCCAATATCTGTCATTTCCTGACTTGTTAATTTTAGCCATTCTGACTGGTGTGAGGTGGTATCCCATTGTGGTTTTAATTTGTATTTCCCTGATGGCGAACGATGTTTAGCATTTTTTCATGTGTCTGTTGGCCATTTGGATGTCTTCTTTGGAGAAATGTCAGTTCATGTCTTCTGCCCATTTCTTGGCTGGATTATTTGGTTTTTGGGTGTTGAGTTTGATAAGTTCTTTACAGATTTTGGATATTGCCCTTTATCTGATAAGACATTTGCAAGTATATTCTCCCATTCTGTAGGTTGTCTTTTAGTTTTGTCAACTGTTTCCTTTGCTGTGCAAAAGCTTTTTATCTTGATGAAATTCTTTAACCAATCTCTCTGCTCAATTTTATTTTGGCTTAATGCCTTAGTTTAAATTTCCATTATCTCTTACATCATTATTGCGTTAAACTCTTGTGATTTCTTGCTTCTTGTCTTTACACCCTCTTATCCCAAACTCTACTTCCATAGTTAGTTGTCTAAAATGCAGAATTTCATCTTTTTATTTCCTTGTCATACTTAGTTATCTATCGTTTTTCCAATTTCTTCCTTGCTAATACAACCCTGATTTTGTTCCAATATTGGGTATTTCATATTTTGAGGAATCTGGGAATCATATTTCACCTCAGAGTTGGTAATTCCATTCACATAATTAGTGATCATTTTCTAAAGAGGCTTATGGAAGGATTTTGGCTATCAACACCGAAGAAATCTACTGGGTAAAATTTCTAGGCAAAGTCTTTACCAAAAAACCTGAAAATAAATAAAAGCTTTAACATTTACCTGTGGACACTGTTGATTTGAGAATGTGATGCTTAAAATTAATTCAGCCACACTGAAATAATGAGGGGAAAGAATTGCAAAGAAGTAGAGTTGAAGTCATGCTTTCACTGAATGATTGAATTCATTACCCTGAATCCACTTTGTCTCTACAACTTCTTGTTAGGTGAGTTAATAAATGTCCTATTTTTTCTTTTAGTCAGGCCTTCCTCTATTACTTGAAGCATAAATACTTCATTCTATTCAGAATTCCTGATGATATCTCTAATTACCCATCTGAGAAAATTCACAATGTTTGGTATAGAATTCAAAGCATCTTAAATTATCACAATCTGGCACTACTGTAACTCTATCTACACATGACTGTTTTCCCCTTAGCCTGCCATTCAGGGAACATTTAGAAATTTGGAGCTAGAGGCACTTTTACTTCTTTGTGTCCCTTGTACTGTGAGTGAACAATGCTTGCCACTCCACTTTCCCCTCTCCAAATTAACCTAAAATCTGACTCATTCTTCCACCCTCAATTTCCATACTATTTCCAATGCCAAATCTTATTTGACTCTTAGGATCAGAACTAAACGTTTGCTGCTTACTTTTGTTTTAAATCTCCAAAGCAAGTTACTTATGTTTACTTTAAGAATCACATCATGTGGACGCCTGGGTGGCTCAGTTGGTTAAGCGACTGCCTTCGGCTCAGGTCATGATCCTGGAGTCCCTGGATCGAGTCCCGCATCGGGCTCCCTGCTCGGCAGGGAGTCTGCTTCTCCCATTGACCCTCCCCCCTCTCATGCTCTCTCTCTCTCTCATTCTCTCTCTCAAATAAATAAATAAATAAATACAATCTTAAAAAAAAATCACATCATGCTTGCATCTAGTAACTCTGCCAGTTAGACCACTAACATGGTCTAAAGTATAAATTCTTTTTGTTGAGTGGGAGGGGCTTCAGTTAAGTCTAAGGAAAATTCAGGCAGTGACAAATGAAATATTGAAGTTTACATCTATTTATCTTTGTAAAATGTACAGATATTTTTTTATCTTGAAAGAGAGAATAGAATTGAATATAATAGCCTAATGAAATAAAGGAACCACTAAGGATTATAAAAAGATGAAATGAATTTGGTTGGTTTGTGTTTGTTTTTGTTGACGCTGTAGGGGGAAAGGTTAGAGAGGCAGAAATTGAAGGCAGTGATCTAGGTGAAATGTGTGGGACTGGGTCAAAGCAGATTTAAGTGGAAGATGACACTGAACACCATTCTTGCAACATAGCCCAGATGACAGACATAGGAAAGGCCCATGACTTTAGGTGGGAGAACAGTAACAGAAACAGCAGGATTGGACACATGGTTGGACACTTAGACTCTCTGGGGCCTGCCAAAAATATTTTATTGGGGCACTTTTCAGAAGGGCTAAGGGTATGGGAGTGTTAAATTCCTACTGGGAAATTTGAGCATTTATGTTAATGTGACCTTATGTGTGCCCAAAAGCAGTATGATTGTTGACATCTGAGGCACATGTATATTCTTTTGCATCTATAATAATACCTTATACCTAGTAGATATGCAGTAACTATTTGCTTGAATGAACAATATAAATTTGTCTAATTCTTTGATTAACCATGACCAGTCAAGTACATCCTTGGTCATCATTCATGAGGCAGAACTACCTTAAGTTGGGGAATATTTTTATTAACTTCAAAAAAATTTTACAAAATAAATTCAACTATATAACGCCTAATAAAAGACATGAGCAGAGGTTTTTTTGTTTTTGTTTTAGGAGCAATAAGTATAAAAGGTAGTAAAAGAAGTAGCAAGGGCACTCAAAATCTCCAATTTGTAGAATTTTTAAAAATTACCAGACTGCAAATGCAAATTTGTGCCTGCAACACTTTGCTGTCAAAAGAAATTGATCTCTGTGTGAATGATAATGCTTAAGCTCATGGCCTTTCTGAGGAAATGCACCTGCAGCAGAATGACAAACGAGGGGAGGCGATTATTTGGCACATGGTCAGGATGGTTACAGGAACCTGTTTTGAAATAGGAGAAGCAGAGACTCGAATAGAAATGATTATTAAATTCATATTTTTCAGGATTTCTCAATTCTATCTCCTATATTACCTGGACTTATTTATATTATCCATAAAGTGCCCTTGGTAATTTCAGAGTGAAATCATAGGGATTTGTGGATTACTTGCAGATTCTGATTTAAAACCACTGTAGCTTTTTGGGCAACCACATCCCTCTGATTGTACTTTATATGAGATGACACACGGTTCAACTTGTTGCTATCAGGGGGATGATGGCAGAGCAAGGACTAAGTCAATTACAAAGAGCTCTTTCCAAACTGAGGATAAATGGTCTTTGTTGTAAGGCATCTTCCTAGACATTCTTGCTTTCCTGGCTCTATTTTCCTCCTGAGTGACAACAAAAATATATCCTGAAAAACCTATTTTGTCCACTTCAAGTTTTTGTATACAGGCACTATATCTTCAATATCAGATTTATTTTTTACTTTACAAGCGTTCATATTGGTGTCACATACTTTGCTGTTAAGTACATAGTGTTACATAGCTTGTAAATAGGTATAGCATATCTGATAATCCCAAACTTGTGACAGAATAGTTGTTTTAATCTCAATTGTTTCAGCCATTCTTCAAGAAAATTCATATGAAAATGTCCATTCTCACCTTGTCTAGTCTATAACTCAATATGTGAAATAACTTTAAAAATACCGTGTCATTCCACAATATGACTATCTCCTAATAAATAAAGTGGCATATATTCCATTTTACCCTACAGCTTTGTAATCTCATGCTTGCAAACTTTTCCTATTTTTCTCCTATGATTGTCTAAGATATTTCTTGGTAATAGCTACTAAAATATTTTTGCTAATTTAATGTGGAAACTGACATATGTTTAGGAATTCTTATCCTTGTAAAATATAAAAATACAAATATTTTGGGGCCCTAATACAAAAATAGACTAATAGAAAAATAGGAAAATAGTCAGAATTAAAAACACTGAAATGTGGACAGTGATTAAATCATTAATGTGTTTTGGGGCTTTTGGTATATTTCATCTTCTAAATTTTCTTGTATAAGTAAAGAAGTAAAATAGAAAGTAGTCTGCTACTTGTTGGAGGGTTAACAGAGGCATTTTTGGATGAAGTTTACAGATATATTTATTTTATTCCTTTTGTTTACACGTACTTCCTAAACTCATGATGATAAACTTGCATTGCTTTTCTTATTAGAAAAAAGTAGTTTTAAGACATTATGTATGGAAATTTTATTTTCAGATAGAAAAATAGCCAGAGATCTCACTCTAATTTATCCATAAATTTTTTCCTCCATGATCAAAACAAATAGGTAGATATCAAGTGTCTAATATTGGAATATACCTTCACAGTCTATTTACTATCTAAAATTTACATGAAAGCAAATTTTTTTTTGAAAGGAGAAGATTTTTTTTGAAAGGAGAAGGCTTAAATTCAGACTTTCGTTAGGCCTCTTGTGACTTATTGGATCTCTGAAATTAAAATATGTTTTAAAAAGAGCTAATTCTCCCCCCGAAACTAATAATATAGTATATGTTAACTAAATTGAATTTAAATAAAAATTTTAAAAAATAAAATAAAATAAAATAAAAAGAGCTAATTCTCATGTCTGGTTAAGTAGATTAAAAAATCTATGTATGCAGTTTAATTTTACAATTATGTGCAAAAGTTCTCATTTCTCTAGGTTATAACTTAAAATACATTAAAATACATTCCCTTTTTCTAATTCATAACTATAAAATAGATCCATTCTGGATGAATCCCCTAAGCTATGTTTAACCATACATCTGTATGATGTAACAGATGAATTTCTGAAATTTTTGTTTAAGACATTTTTCTTAAATTTATAGGCACTAGGGAAGCTAGTTAGGTAGGAAATAGATTCTAAAGCAAAAAATCCTCTTGTTAAGCAGATACTTCTTAATTTGCTATACAAATATGAATTTTCATATACTACATATTTTCAATGCAGGGTATGTATGGATCTGTAATGCTACATAAGTAATACTTTTTACTATAGGAACTCCTGATATGTAATATTTATAACACTAATAACAATAAAATTGCCAAGATACATTTTTTTTTAGCAGGAATAATGTTAGATTTTATTGCAAAGCAAGCTTCCATATATAAACTAGTTTTAATGAGAATTTTTCCCCAGATATACATTATTTCACATGATGTTTCATGCAAATAATATAGAAATTAAAATAGAATGTATTGTTTATATAAAATAAGTAGTAATTATTTCATAACTCCTGATGCAATGCATTATTTAAAAATTATACTAATTTAAACAATTTAAATTTATAATAAAATTGTACATTTCAAAAATATGTACTAATTCAATATATTATTTGAAATAGAAGTAAAGTTTAATCCCATGTAACAGTTTGAAAGTATAGAAGAAATAAAATTATAAGTTTATTTTAGAGAGAATTTAGCTCAAATTGAATATTTCTATTTGCACTTTTAATTCACATAGGACTTACTTTCTATGAAGTTTTAAAAATATATTAACCTTGCTTTCCCTTAAAACAAGTAGCATGTAGAGATAGTTCAAAGGAGGATAACAGAATTAGGTTAATCATAAAAAAGAAGGCTGTTCTTTTGTTCAAGTTAAGTCAGTGAAAAAGTTTAAGGTAGATCAAATTTTGATATCATAAAATTTAAATCCATCTAGGAAAGACTTTGACTCTCAGCTCGTGATGCTAAAGTTCATGCGACATTTCCCAAATCTGGCTACTGAGTCAAGGTAAACAACCATGAAAATCTATGTTGGCTTATTTGTTCATCCTTTCATATACATTAAATGAGTATCTACTTCTATGGCAAAGATTGTTCTAGGTGCTAGGATATAAAAATGAATAAGACACAGGTCCTGAAAGAGTTTATCAAATTATGAAAAGACAATTAGCTAAATCAGGTATTTTTATATATTTTGGTATGTGCCATGATTGAGACAAGAGTATAGTAGAGTAAGAGAACAGTTGAACAGCAGCTAGGTCGATAGGAGTGAGATAAGGAAGATGGTGGTGCTTGCATCAACCTGAAAGCATTCCTCAGAGTTAGCCTGTAGGGAAATGTTGATGAGGTGAAAAGGACAAATGGACTGCATTTTGGGCAGAATAATAGTTGCATGAGTAAAAACATGTAGGTATGAGAAATGATATATTCAGTTCAGTAGAACGAGTCTCACAGGAAAAATACGCATCATTTTTTTAAGCCAGACAGTTTTTAAAATAAACACTGCAGGTTTTCTTATACTGTTATATTTATATTGTATTTTCAGTTGCATAGATGTATGTCTCTTCTGATGAGGATTAAGGACAATATCTGAATTTTTTGAAGGCAGTAATATTCTATTACAGTTTAATAACATTTAGAAAGGGAAAATGCATTAACAATTAGTATACAATGTGTGCATCAGGAAAAAAAAAGATGCATTAACTTTACTTTAGCATAATATAAATATTATATTTTAGTAAAATATTCCAGGAATGAAATTCACAGTAGTCATGGAACAGATGGACACCATCATACAAAGTAGTTCTGTTATTGCACTTAATCTGCCAGTGTGTTCTGTTCACAGTGAATATGAACTCTTTATAATGGCATATAATTAGGTAAACAAAAGCCAGCACACTAGTTCTGGGTTTAATTAAATTAGGTTGACACTATATCAACGTTAGCTCCAAAACACTGACTTTAATTTCATAAATACATAAATCTTTCTGTTATATACAGCAAATTCTAAGGTATTCTTTTGTAAACTGTACAGTGATAAAATTAAACACCTGAATTTTAACTCCCTTCAACTAATACAAAAGCTATTGCAAAGGAATAGAACTAGGGACACTATATAGTTATTCTGAAAGAAAGAATATCACACAAATGCATTTAGTGATAAGAAAAATGAGTCACTGAGAGATTAAGCAGGTTGCCCAGGGTCAAAGCCAAGACTGACAAAATTAAGAAGTATTGAGCGGGTGCCTAGTTTGTGCAGACTTTGGGTAAGACTCTAGGCTTCCTGCCTTTATACTATAACATGAGACATTTAAATGTCTTAATCGCTGCAATACAAAGATTAATATCTCATATTAAATAAGTTCCTACATTTATTAGTAAAATTACACTCATTTCTGTCACAGTTCTGATTCCTAGAAAGGCATTTAGATTACAACAAAGAATTAAAGTATTTTGGTAAATATTTTACTGATTTCTTTTGTATTTTTTATCATGAGCAATTCTTTGAATGAAAAATATTTTAAGTAGCAGTGCTGTAATGAATCTAATCAAACTGCAAAGTGAGTAATGAGGCAAAATGAAATATTTAATGAAAACTATGCTATTTGAAAGAAAATCAATTAAGATGCATGGATGTATTCACTGGCATAGATATAGTAAAATAGCTAAAATAAAATATACTTGCTTTTACTAAAAAGATAGCATTTAACAAGCATAATTATATCATAATAAAGGCCCAACTATAATTTGATCCCACTCTTCTGCTAATATTAATTCAGTGGAGAAGCTGCCTGCCCTGTATGAGAGTTTAGCCAGGTCTCAAGAATTTTCTGCTCTTATGTATTTATGTATTTATTTATTATTTATTTATTATTTATAATTAACATAATGTATTATTTGTTTCAGAGGTACAGGTCTGTGATTCATCAGTCTTACACAATTCACAGCACTCACCATAGCACATACCCTCCCCCATGTCCATCACCCACCCACCCTATCCCTCCCACCCCCCTCTACTCCAGCAACCCTCAACTTGTTTCCTGAGATTAAGAGTCTCTTGTGGTTTGTCTCCTTTTCTGCTCACATTTAGTTTTTTTTAAATATTAAAATTGTCCGTTCTAAGATGGTAATGAATACTACAGTCTTCCTTCAAGTTAAAATTTTCTCACATGTCCAGATCAGGCCTGTATTTGGTGAGTATGTGCCCCTTGGGGAGAAGGATAATGTGGTCAGATCTTAATCCTTTTATATATGCTCTTTTTCCTAATATATATGCTAAGTCAGGGTCTGACACAGAGAAAAAATATTATTTGTCTTTGACCTTCCTGGTAATGAGTTAAAGGTATGGTTATCTCTTTGGAATAAGAGCAAAAAACTCTCCCAAAGGAATATCATTCATATTTACACAGTGATGGGTCATGTTTATCACTTGCTCCAGATTATATTTGATATGGTTTCTCCTTCTAGTTTTGCTTGTGTCATTTTAAAAATAGGAATCTTTTGAGAATCATCTTTAAATAAGAGAAAATATGGTTGACATTTGCATATTGTTGTACATTACTGAGCAGCAAAATATGTGGAAGTGTCTGAAAAAATAAAACATTAAATT
Organism: Mirounga leonina; assembly: GCF_011800145.1. NCBI lineage: Eukaryota > Metazoa > Chordata > Mammalia > Carnivora > Phocidae > Mirounga > Mirounga leonina. The sequence continues at coordinate 7,139,765 of NW_023270323.1, forward strand.
CCTGAAATATACACTAGTAACGAATTATCTACCTTCAAAGAAATGTTGACCATTAAGCTCAACAAATGAGTGTCCATAGTCAATTATCTAAAATTCAGTCAACAATTTTCTGTAACTATAAGTCTGTAAAGTTGACAGAAATCAGGTTGAGACTCAGTCTCCAGGGATCCATTAGTATTCACTTTTGACTTTTGAATCCAAATTTCAACCAATTAGAACTCATATGTTATAACGAGTTTTAAAACATGCATATATTCCTGAATCAGGATTAGTCCCTCAGAATCCAAATTCCACTCCAAATACTAAAATGGGATGTTTTAAAAATGTTACAAATAACATCAAAAATTTGTGGAGAGAAACAAACCACACAAGTAATTTTTTCTTCATTCTTTCTGAAATTAGAGAAAATCTTCTGCCTAAAATGACTTTTTACACATAAAATGATTTGGAGTAATAACATTATATATATGGTGAATCATGATGAAATAAATGATCTATTTGTGGGTATCAAAACAAATCAAATAGTAATTATTTTAGGTGGCATAATCTTAATTATTTTCCAGATAAGATTCTCCAATAGTTCTGAGAAAAAGAATACTCCATATTTAAATGAGTGACCAAAAAAAACAGGGATACAAGAGATTATAAAAGGCTAAGAATAAAAGTAAAGAGTTTTATTTTTATTATAGCTTTAAATAAATATCAATCAGAAAAAATTATACATGTATTTTAGTTTTAACTAAAAGTAAGTTTGGAAACATTTCACATTTCAAATATATCTGCTTTTACCAGATACAATATAAATATAATGTATGTAACAAGTCTACATTCTATCCTAAAAGAGTGTAAGAGAAAATAAAACACTTGTGGGTTATGTTACCCTTCAGAGTGCAAAATGTGGGGGAAAAAAAAGACTTTGGTTACTCATTCAGTTACTTTGATCTCCTCTAGATGTTAGTTTTGTGACCTAAAAGTGAACTGCACATAGTTTCTTTTTTGAGAGACTTTATTTTTGCCCAAAAAGTTAAAATTCTTAAAAATATCTAACATAAGTGATAGCTTTGGGGAAGAAACTATGAAAAAGCAAATAGATACTATAGCTAAAATTTTCTCAATAATTAAAAGTAACTATATTGTTAGCATTAATTAACTACTAAAAAAAAAACTTTCGGGGTGCCTAGGTGGCTCAGTCAGTTAAGCCATCTGCCTTCGGTTCAGGTCATGATCCCAGGGTCCTGGGATCTAGCTCTGCATCCCTCTTCACCCCCACCCTCTTGCGTGTGCTCTCTCTCGCTATGTCTCTCTCTCAAATAAATAAATAAAATCTTAAAACAAACAAACAACTTTCCTTTTTAAAGATTGTATTTTAAAAATCTTGGTATAAATTTACCTAAAAGTTGAATAAATGAGTAAATATACTTTGGCTCAAAATCCATTATTTATGATTAGATACTAAAATTAATAATGTATATTCTGAAAATGAGGGAAAGAAATTTTCACTCAATTAATGTAGAGTTAGCACATAACCCACATGAAATATCTTCAGTTTATTCATATGCTGTGTCACCTATCATTAAATGATAAAACTAATTAATAGCCATACCCTTCTACTATAAAAAGGAGAAAATAACTTTTCTCTTAGCTAACAACTTCTTCAGCTGACACAGCAGATGGATTCTTAATAGTAGACTTTGTTGGAAGTGTCAGAACATTGACAAATCTTTGATCTATATTAATAATGTTATTAATATTCAGGAATGTGGACTAGAAACAAAAATAAATCATTTTTCTTTCTTTTTTTTAAGATTTTATTTATTTATTAGAGAGCGAGCAAGAGAGAAACAGCATGAGAAGGGAGAGGGTCAGAGGGAGAAGCAGGCTCCCCGCTGAGCCGGGAGCCCGATGCGGGACTCGATCTCAGGACTCCGGGATCATGACCTGAGCCAAAGGCAGTCGCTTAACCAACTGAGCCACCCAGGCGCCCAAAATAAATCATTTTTCATTATTATTTTGCTATCATGAAACCAATCATCAAATTGGTAATAGCGGGAAAAAGGTTCAAGTAATAATTTGCATTACTGAGCTCAATGATAATATAAATCTCCAGGGTGGGGGGAGGGTGGAGGTAAGGAAAGACGTTTAAAGTCTCCACAGGAGGACAAAAGATGTTAGTAAACACTTTATATACTACATATGCAGAATTTAGTTTAAAAGGACCAAATATTCAAATTACAACATCAACACTTTTATTATAAAACACCCATTTCTGAATGGCCCAAGTCAGAATATGTGGGAAGAGAAGGAGGGGCAGAGAGATTTATCTATTTAGAATACAAAAAAGCAAGCAGATGTTTCTGAGGTACTCATTCTTTCCTCTTCAAACTTTACCCCTGATCACTACACCATCCTGATATTTGTTTGTTTGTTTTTGATTGTAATTTTTCATCTCTATCTCAGATTTCTCTCCCTAATCAACCTGGATGATCTGTTATTTTTCTCTACACCTGGAAGATCTCAATTTCCCTCCTGGATTCAACTATCCACAGAGAGAGATGACATCTAGCATTGTCCCCCAAATTATTCTGTCTCCTGACAGATTCCTCTCATTAACTAAGCAGTGAGTATAAATACTCACTTTATCTTAAAAAAAATAAATAAATAAATTTTAAAACTAAACTATCATCCCATAGTTTAGCTTTCCTCTGAGCTTCCTTACATTTGCCACATAGTTGGTTGGCCCTGTTAGACCGACCTAAAACCATGAAATCACCTTTGTTTCTTCCTTTCAAATAACACTGAATTTGTTTCTAAGATGTGTCAAATCATTTTTCATATTAACCCTGCCCTCACTGTCTTTCAATTTTCATCATCACCATGTTTCGACATAAGAATAAGTAGATAATCACATAGAGGAACTCTGTCTCTTCTGAAATCTATGCCTCATGCAATTACCTCCAAGCCAAAGCCAAATTTTGCTTCAACTGTACTTCACTGTAATAAAGTATCATGTTCAAAATTTATTTAACTTAGAGTTCTTTGATTATAACAAGAATTTAGTAAATCCTGAATTAAAAGATGAAAACTGGTATTGCCATTGAACCCTGAATATTATACGCAAGTCATTATGATGCAAATAGTTATTAAATCATGTAAATACCTTCCCCATTTCAATATATTTCTTATAATTAATATGCCTTATATTAAGTCCATATTTAAATTGCTTTAGTCATCATGTAAGTTCACTTGTACAAGTCCGTTTTATTTAAAATCTTTGAAATTATGGAGGTGAAACCAGAAAATTTAAAACATTATTAAGTTTGGAAACTCTCTACTTTTCTAAATTTTCCCAGTCCCTAACATATCCTCTTAATTAATTTTTTCATCATATACTAACTAGAAATTTTTTAAAAATATGCTATACAGGAGCGCCTGGGTGGCTCAGCCGTTAAGCATCTGCCTTCGGCTCAGGTCATGATCCCAGGGTCCTGGGATCGAGCCCCACATCGGGCTCCCTGCTCAACGGGAAGCCTGCTTCTCCCTCTCCCACTCCCCCCTGCTTGTGTTGCCTCTCTCACTGTGTCTCTCTCTCTGTCAAATAAATAAAATCTTAAAAAAAAAATATGCTATACACACATATTTACAAATGTAAATTACACAATATGCCCCATGTATGAACACATCTATTCATCCACCCACCTACCATATACCAATTAACTATTAATTTATGTATCTCTATAAACTTTGAAGACAGTCCTAGTAATCTGTGTAATAGCAAATATTCATAAAGTTGTTGTTTTTTTCTATTTATTCATAATCAGTTCAAATGACTTATTAGCCAGCAATCTAGAGTTACCTTCAGTTTGAAAAACTGACTTAACCATTTATTTTGATTATAGAAACTGTATTTTGAATTTGTTCATTAACTATTATTTTATTCTTTTTAACATCTCAAAAATATAGTTAGAGGCAATGAAAATTCCATAAATATGAGTGAAAAATGGATGTTCTCATGGATTTGATATTGGCCACTATATTACAAATTTTGATTGAGAATATGTTTAAAATAATGGTTCATTTTAAGCTTACTACCATGAGTCAAAGTTTGTAGGACGGAAAAGGCTAAGAAAAGGTGGAACGGCACAACACTACATTCTGAATGACTAATTTTCTCCTCTACTTTATTCTCCAATGGAGTTTAATCAATGTTTCCCTGAAACCTTCAGCCAAGGCTTGGCAGTAAGCATATTCATCTCTGAATACAGAGTAAGTGTATTATGGGAATGATTTAGCAGAAAAGAACATCTGTCCCCTTTTATACATGACTATCAAAACTGCAGATTACAACTTCAATAATTCACTTCTTTCCATCTTTTTTGAAGAAGGAAATTTAAGTTATCTTTTAAACACTGACTGGCACAGTCACTGAGAATCCTAAAGCATATTTTCCTTACCTAGACTGCCTGTGGAGGAAATGAGGCTATGCTATCAAAGTTTCTAAATTTGAACAATTTACCTGAATTTCACTACAGAAAACATCTTCTACAAAAAACTATTGGAAAGAGTTAATCATAATGTTCATCTTCAAAATGACATAGTCTAACACTTACATCAATGAGAAAGCTGCAATATTATGCAAAACAGAAAGAACACTGGAATATAATTATGAATGAAGCTTTTGTTCATGGAAACAGAAGGCATTCTTTGGAGATGTTTAAAAAGGTATTTATCCATAAAAGTTTATTTTCTACTCAATGCTGTCGTTTTCTATGAAGTTAGCCAGTTTAAAAGAAACTTTAAGGTTATTCGCTATAACTGCAATTGTTACTTCTATCATAAACAGATTACTACAAATAAGAAGAGAAACAGATATATTGTTAATTAACATTTTCTCATTTGTAGTTTTATTTATTTTTTAAAAGGTTTTATTCATTTATTTGAGAGAGAGAGAGTGAGGGAGTGAGAAAGAGTGCACGGGGAGAGGCAGAGGGAGAGGGAGAAGCAGACTTCCCGCTGAGCAGGGAGCCCAATACTGGCTCCATTCCAGGACTCCAGGATCATGACCTGAGCCAAAGGCAGATGCTTAACTGACTGAGCCACCCAGACACCCCCTAATTTGTACTTTTAAATACATACATACTCATGCATATAGTTGCATGCATCTTTCTTTAGCATAGTAATAATGTTTAGAAGAAAATATCGATTACTGGGTATATCAAGAGGAAAATCAAATATTTATTGGGATTTTATAATGCTAGTGTTTTGCTATGTGATACCTAATAAAATTTAAAACCATGTAACTCTAAAATAATTTGTAACAGATTTTTGGCCTATATTTTGAAATATCATAGATGGCAAGATTTAAAAATATAGATAATAAAAAGGGGCCATTGAATTTTTCTGGAAACTAAATAAGGATGATACAAATTACAAATTTTTTTTCTGTTCTTCCTATAGAACTAAAATAAGAAATGAGGTTTTATACAGTATTTTTCAATTTTCAAATGCTACTTGGAAAAAATAGTAATATATTAGAAATCTACCTGTAACTGTTCAAAACCTGTATCTTTACATTTGATTTAAAAAGATTTTTCTGAATGATTGTTTTATATTCAGGAAAAGCTTATTAGTGAAGCAAAGTCACTGCCTTTTAACTTAAAGGGTCTTAAGAAGTATCTAGCCCAGTAATAGCTTAATTTGTCAATAAAGATAGATTTTAATCCCACCTGTACCTAATACTAGCTGTATACTCTTTTCATCATTCTAAGCATCTGTTTCCAAGGTAAATTTGTAATGAAAACACCTACTTCTCAGAATTATTAGAAAGGGACTGCCACATAGTAGGTGCTTAATAAATGTTAGGTCTCCTTGCCTCAGAAATTGCTATTGGAAATATGCTAGTGACATCTAGTGGTAACTCTTGCAAAACTCAAGAAGGTCACCCTTGTAATTTCCTGTCTTCAACTCATCATGCATTCATTCCATCAGCGAATGCTTATTAAATATCTCCTGTATTCCAGGCTCTTAAGTCAAGTTCTGAGGATTTCAAAGATGTAAAAGACAACACCTACTTTATAGAAGCTCTGGCTTTAGCAGATCATGCATATGCTAGCCAATTACTATACAAAATGTAATTATTTCTACCATAGCAATAAGAAAAAGTGCAAATATACTATAGAATGGGTAACTCAGTTCGCCAAAGGAGATACCATTTGTATTGGGTATTGTATTGTATTGAAGAAGAAATGGTGGAAATTTGGAGATTTCCAAAATAGTAAGTTAAGGCTAAGACTTGGTTTATGTGCTAAGGAGTTTAGCCCTTATCATTGTGTGACAGGAAAATAGTAACATTCTTTAGCAAGGAAGTCTCATAATTATATTCAGGCAACAGTGTGGAGCATAAAATGGAAAACATAGAAGCTAGAAAACCAGTTAAGAGGTTATTAGAGTATTTCCCTTGAGAGGTGATGAAGATCCAAAGTCCTTCGATGCAAATGGGCTAGACATGAGAAAATATAACTGAAAGAGATATCTGCAGTAGAGCGGAGACTGCATAATGACCTTGAGGATGTGGGACATTAAGGAGAAAGAAGAAATGAGGTTGGTTCTCTATTTCCTGGGACGGGAGATTGTCAAGAAATCATGTAATTAAGTGCCAAGGAAACAGAGCATAAGGAACTAGCTTATGGGAGAGGGAAGAACAAAGATAATGATGAATTCATTGTGTTTGTACATATCTATAAACTTAAAGAATATTTAGGTAAAAATGTCCAATAAGTGAACAGACCCACACAGGTCTGGAGAGAGACTTGAGCTGGAGATAGAGACGTAGGAACCATCAGCAAATAGTCCATGCTACAGCCACCAAGAGTGAATGTGGTTACTTAGGGAAAACATGTCACGAGGAAGGGAGGGCTAAGAGACAGGATCAGGATTTTAAGGAACATCATAATTTAATAAGTAGGCCCCAAATAGGAATTGGATTCACCCTTAATTTGTTCAGAACAATCTCTTAGTAAGTTATAGACACATGCTTAGACTACCAAATGGATTTGGAAGTAAGTTGGTGATAAGAGTATTTATTTCAGTTATACCAGAACATAACTTTTCAAAATATATTTCAGCTCAACTTAAGGTTTAAAAGCATAGTTATAAAGTTCTTTCCTCACAGTTTCATGAAATAAGTTGTATTTGAATTTTCCTCTCATAACTGAAAACTCTGGTCTATGCTTTGAGTGTAGTCCTTCCTAAGTTAGGGGAAATTTTATTTGACTGCATATAAAATGTACAGCTTTTCTACTTATCCCATTAAATCTGACCATCTAGTTTTCTTTCCTTTTTTTTTTTGTTTGTTTTGTTTTACTGTCATCTTTTTTCTTTCTTTTTTTCCTCTATCCTGATACGTGTAGTTCTTGCTTCACTGATTTTCTGGGAAAAGAGCCCAGCAGATTTAATGTTTTCCTTTTACAGACTACCTCACGAATTTAGGGTATTAACTTACACTTGCAGTGCTGTCAGGCTGAAAAAGAATTATTCATGCTATTTTGTCAGTTAAATACCTACAAATTTGTAGCTCCCTAAAATATATATAAACTCTATTTTATTTTTAAAATTCAAATTATTTTCTTACTTTTTAATTTCTTATCACATTAGTAAAAATTATTTTAAAAATAACCATTCTGTCAATTAATTTTATTGCCCCAAGACTAGTATTTTCTCCATGCTAATCTCAATCTCTTGTTATTCACATTCATATATCACTTCATGTATCATTTTACAGAGCATCCTTCCTTAATTATTACAGATTAAATACCATTTAACCATGTCATTTCAAAATCTATACTGAATTTGTATGCATTATTTAACTTTTGGCAACCAGTTAATCCTCTCTGCACCTGAATCAGCCTTACTGTTACAAAAGGGAATTACAGTTCAGGATGGTCATATTAGATGAAAAGGATGAGTGCCTGAAGACCTTGCATAATGTAATCCTGACAAAGGAGAATGGATAATTTAAATACCTGAATTAGCCCCACCATACAAGAGCATTAAACATACTTTAAAACTCACTTGGATCAACAGCTTTGAAATTATGAAACTTCGCAAATTTAAAAAAAAAGTCAACTATATTAAAAATTTCCCCACAATTGAAGCTTTATAAATATTTATTTTTCTCACAATTTCAAATTTCTATACCTCCAATTCACCTAAGCTGTCATCAACCATTATCAGTATCTATTTCTTTAAGTAGAATATAATGGGAATAAATGAAATATAATATACTTATTAATTTTACCTTAATATTTATAAATGAAACCAAACTATATAAATTAAATACATGTAAATCAAAAGGAATAAATGAGTGATCAATATAGAAAGGAACTAGCATAGATGTTCTAAACCCAACTATCAGTGATTCTAAAAAGGAACAATATTCAACTCAACAAATATTTATTGGGTGCTTTACTATATCCCCGGAATGATACAAAGTTTTATAAGTGCAAGCTGAATAATACCCTGTTCTCTAGGAACTCTATCTGACAGACTGGTGGAGAGACAAAAAGAGTCACAATGTAATATGATAAACATAACGTAACAGAACTATGAATCAAGTACAGCTTTTGCAAGTAGGAATCCCTGAGAAGTCTTTCCTTGAATAGGTAACATTCCACCTGAGATGTGGTGCTGAGTAAGTGGCTTTATACTCAGTGGAATGTCTACTGTCATTAATTCAAAGTAACAGTGACAATAACAAACAACAACAGTATTAAAAAAACTTCCATATTGGGTATTTTTATTGGCACCAGACATTGAGTTCATTATTTTTCATATTGCAGTCTTATTTTCTTTATGCATAACAATTCCACGAGGTAAGTTACAGCTACAAATTTTAATTTTAAAATGAAGAAACTGACATACAGGAAGGTTATGCAAGTTGCTCAACATCACATTGCTGACAAAGGGCAGGACTGGTATTGGAAGCTCTAAAATATGTGTTCTCTAAAAAGCCTACTCTCCTACACTGCCTCTTATTATATAGTCATTTCTTGTTTAGAGAAAATTTAATGAATTTTTGTGCCATAGATGTCTTTGTCTACAAAATATATATAAAATTCTTATAAATTATTTTATGATCCTATTGAAACTCCATTAACATCTAAGCTGTTTGCAGTTTTCTTTGATCTCAAATTGTCTGAGTTCTATACAAGAGCATCTATGAATTACTCCATTCTCTGGAAATGAATACTAAAGTTACTATGTTCTCCAGGCATCACTTACTGTTCTTTTAAATGCTTTTCACATTCCTTTCCTTGCTGCCAACTCTTGAACTATTTTCAGCATGGCTCTCACCTGCTTTATTTCATCAAAAGTTATTTATTAAGTTTAGTAATATCTTTTTCAAGGCAAATTTGGAAGATTATTTGCTTTCCCTGATGCTTTTGACCTCTGTCCACTTTTGGCATTTTTGTACTTGGTGTCACTTACTCTCAGCATTCCTTGTGACCTTTACTTCCAGAGAGTAAACTAGAGCAAATACGTTACTGAATATAACTGGTTAGAGGAGAAAGCAAAAACATCTTTGGTAGGCCACAACTGGAAGCAAGGAAGACAAAATAAACCATTTTTCCATTTTTGGTAAAAGGTAGCCAAAAGGTTATATACAGTGTATACAGAATGTTAAAATTGACTCCATGTGCTTCAACAAATATGTTTAATTTCTAGAATTCAGACTGCTAGAATATTAAGTAAATCTGTATTTTTTTTTAATATTTTATTTGAAAGGGAGAGAGAGAACACACATGCATAAGCAGGACGAGTGGAAGAGGGAGAGGGAGAAGCATACTTCTCACTGAGCAGGGAGCCTGACATGGGGCTCGATTCCAAGACCCCAGAATCTTGACCTGAGCTGAAGGCAAGATGCTTAGCTCACTGAGCCACCCAGGTGCTCAGTATTTCAAGTGATTTTTACTTGAATAAATAATTCTGTATTTCAAGTGATAATAAATCTGTATTTCAAGTGATTTTTACGTAACCAAGCATAGGACAATACTCATGATTTGATTTAAAATTTCTAAATATTATTGATTTACTCATTTTGAATCTAATATTTTTGAGTACCTACAAATAAGAATACAAACTCCCATAAGCCTTTACTTTCTCTCAACTGTTTTGGAGGATATTCCTCTAGGTCCTATTTGTGATTGTCTACCCCTAAGGCTGTGCAGAAATGAACAAGCAAGTGTATTGCGAATTTTCCCAGGCAGAATATTGTCTAACCCCCCTCCTTTTAGCTTATAAAAGAGAAGTACAGGTCATGCTAATGTTCAGCATTCACATATCAGCAACGATTTGGTTTAAGAAATACAATGGATCAGATATACATTGAATCAGTAATATCTGGATAGAAAACTTTTAATTTACTATATTGCCAACATTTGTCTCCCCTTACAGGATATATTATTTTTAATCAGTGAAAGATAAGCCCCCCTCCCAACTCCAGATGTAATAGATTTAGAGAAGAGGGACAATTGAGAAGATAACTTTGCAATGATGATCAGGAACTAAGTAAGAGGACAGCCCCAGTCAAGAGGAAAATTGCACAAACTGCTTGTTGCAGATACATTTATAATTTCCTAACCCAACTCTTAATGATTGAAAAATAATGCAAGAAAATGAAAATGGTGGCTCACCCTCCATTCCAAAAGAGTCACTTAGCGTATATCTTCCCTTACCACCACAGTGTTAAGGAGAATATCCAGATCATGAGTTTATCATCAGCGATGTGACTATTTGAAGACAGGCCATTATGGAGGTGATTAAGGTAACATGAGGCCATTAGGGTTGGCCTAAACCAATATGATTAGTGTCTTTATAAGAGGAAATTTAAGCACCCACAAAAAACAGTGGGGTATGTGAACCCCCCGAGGAAAAACCATATAAGGACCATGCCATTTGCAAGCCAAGGAGAGAAGTCTCAGAAGAATCCAAATCTGCCAACACCTTGATCTTGGACTTCTAGCTCTGAATCTGTGAGAAAGTTTCTATTGTCAAAGCTACCTAGTCTATGCTACTTTGCTCTAGTGGCCTTAACAAACTAATAGAGTGTGTCATAGCAATTTTAAAGCTATTATTTTGAACACAAATGTCATTTGCATGAGTCTGAAATTCTCTACTCTTTACATTTTTCACCTAATTAAAACAACTGTTCATATAATATTTTGACAGTACAATGTTTCTCAGAAGCTAAAGAATCCTAAATATATGATTCTGTTATTAGGTAATCTTACTTAAAAATTTTAGATTACATACTAAGTAACAATGTGGTGGTCACAGATTAAGGACTGAGGGAGGTCCTGTGATATAATTAAAGGACAACAGCGGAACTGATCAGGAGTGCTCCATTCCATTAAGCTGAGTATCGATGTCCAGAGAACTGTGTTAAAGTGACAGATTTCAGCACACGATGTAATCAGAAAGTAGACATAATGTCAAATAACAGTCCTCACCTGAAGGGACGACCAAAGAATGGGAAGAGATTTTGCGATCTCCTTCCAAGTAGAGAAAAGGAAGGCCATGCAGTTATCCAGAGAAGAGAAGCAGTGGGTTCTTGTAGGTTTATAGGATTTTAATACATTAGTCAGCAAAAGCAATTGGACATTTATGTGGGGATTATTTGTTCTACATGAAAATATAAATCAAAATGGAAAAGATATTCTCTAAGTTACGATTAAGTATAAAAAATGTTTATTTTCTTCTGTATATTTTTGAGGTGGCAACTGGCTTCTATTTGAAACTAAGAAAGGAATCATAAGTGATCTCTTCATTTATATATGAATAAATACTTCCCTGATGAAAGCAGGCTGACTTAATTAGACCATCTGGAGTAGAATATTTCTTTTGTATCAGCTGACATAAGCAAAGGTCAAGAAATAACTGCAGATTCACTTACATACAAAATAAAAACAACAATACAAAAAAAATCCCTGTGTTTAAGAATATACTTTCAAAAAAATACATAAGGCAGTGGAATAAAACCATAACTTGTTTTTATCTTTTCAACTGAAGATATCCCCAGGATTTAACTGAGTCTAAAAACAATGTATCTTCCTTATAAAAACAGGTATCTAAATTTATATTAATTAGAAAGTCAAAATCCTTGGACTATAATCCTCCTTAGTCCTCATCTCTTTGTAAAAACCACTTTAAAATTATAAATCTTTACAAATATCCAAATATTTTTGAAAACAAAGACTCATAAACAAAGAAAATACGTTGCATTTAACAAAAAAAATATGTTGCATTCATGAACCCTGAAATCAGAACCTTCATTTACTTTACCTATTGTGCACATCGATGCAAAGCTATCATGTCATAAACTCTGCCTAGTCTTTACCTGTTACATTGTTTTATAAGACTTGCCTTTATTTATTTATTTTTATTTTTTTTAAGATTTTATTTATTTATTTGACAGAGAGAGAGCACAAGTAGGCAGGCTGCAGGCAGAGGGAAAGGGAGAAGCAGGCTTCCCGCTGAGCCGGGAGCCCGAGGCAGGGCTCGATCCCAGGACCCTGGGACCATGACCTGTGCCAAAGGCAGACGCTTAACAACTGAGCCACCCAGGCGCCCCAAGACTTGCCTTTAAATCATCCTGCCTGGACCTTACCGCTTTTTAAATATCCTCCACATTCCCCATTCTCCATAACCTCCTAATTTCCCTAGTTAGAGACCAAGTAAAACTCTGTCAATGTAGTGTTCTTTTTAATTGCAGTAGACTAACAGTTTTGCTTGATCAAAAGATTTGTTTCTTTGTGGTGTTTTGGTAGGTCAAGAGTCAAAAATTATAGCAGTCTCTTTGAAATCCCCGTGCAACCTGACTTAACCTCCTCTCCTTGAGACATGATCCTCCGAGGCCACCGAAGTCTCTCAGCAACAATGAGGTAAACCCTGCATTGTGTCTAACCTTTAAGTTCTTGTTGTCAACCTCCCAAACACAGTTTCTGCCTCCTAGAAATGAGAATGTTTTTTCGTAATCCTTTGCTTATCTAATCAAATTTGAAAGGCCTTACCCTAAATGAAAACACTAGCTGTTGTACTTACAGCACTACTTGTAGTTTGTTTTCATGACTTTCCATTGTGAGTCAATAAGAAGAGGTCTAGCTACAAGCATTCATGAGTTTAGAAGGTTTTGACATACTGCTTTCCTTTAGACAAAACTCTTGAGTATCCTTTCCAAATTTTATAAGGACTTTCTCAGTCTTGTCTTTGTTGGTTCTACTTAGCTTAATTTTGCTTAGAGTTAGAGGGTTTGTTAGGTTCCCCTTCTGGGCTTAGGCCAGGTTCTTAAGACAGGAAGTTGCCCTGGCAAAATTTTCATGTGGTCTTCTCAATCTATTTGGCCCTCTAGGTCAAATTCCTGATTACTTGATATTTTAACTCATGCATGTTTCTAACTGGCATAATTCCATCCAGTACAATGTGAAATTACAGAGTCAATTTGGGGAACCTTCATTTCATGCCTGCAGAAGCTGGCTTCCTCTCACTTCTCTCCTTTCCTCCCACTATTTTTTTCCTGCTTCTCTTGGGAAATACTGTTTTGTCACTGTCACATACTCAAGAAATATCTAATCTAGCTTATCAAATATATCCAAAAGAAAGTGAAAAAAATTAAATGGCGTGTACCTCTTTTTGATTTTTTTATTCATCTGAGGTACTGCTAAGGATGTTTTCTTTCTTACTGAAGTGGATCTAGTAAGTTTAGTTATGCTTAATCAACAGGTTTCTTTTGGATAGTCTCTTGGAATGTCAACAGTCTACAACCATAGAAGAGACCTTCAAATTGGGATTTTCACTCAGAAAATAGAGGGGATATGAAAAATAGCTTCTAAAACTTACAGGCCTTATGCATTTCTCCCTGCAAACAATGCTAAGTGGAAAACGTATATCCATTTTTCTCTTATCTATGATATAAAATATGAAATTAAGAATTACTGAGGTTCAAAAAAAAAAGATTTCTAAGGTTAAACAATGGATTCCAAGTAGATTTTGTTGTCCTATTTGTAATTTGTCATCTCAGAACCAATTTAGAATATAAAATCCTTGTCAGGGTAGGCCTTGAATATCTTTGATTCCCATGGAGTAGGCTAGTTCATGTAGAGAGCAAAATATTCCAACAACATGACACTCTCTCTCTGACAGAAGAATAAATGACGGGAAGATCAGATAATATGAAAAATAATAATGGTAATTGTTACCATTTATTTGGTGCTTCCTATGTGGCAGGCGCCATGCAAAGAGGTTTGTACATATTAACTCATTTTATCATTTCAACCACCTTTTGAAACAGGAATAAATATTATGGCCTCGTGTAATTTTTTCAATTAAATATTGATTTGTAAACACAAAGACCTTTCACCTCCTTTAATGTCTGTCAATTCTGAGAAGGGGAAAAAAGGGAATATTTTATTTTTTAGTGAGTTCTTAAAGGTCTCTTCATCTCAAAATCAAATTGTAAATCACTTACATCTCAGCAACAAACTATAGGCACTGAACACTGAATAACTCTAGCTATAAAAGGAAGAGTTATCTTCATCTCAGCTTTTATATCTCAAAAAAGAATACAATATTAGCCAATATATATTTCCTTCCCAAAATTGTGTTATCACTGAGGATATAAAAGAATTTCTCATTCTACCAAACTCTACAGCAACCGAGAATGGGATAGCTAAAATTGAACAAAAGTAGAAACTTTCAGTCTATTCTGAATATTGAACAATAAAGAAAACATGTTAATGGAAGACAGTTCTGCAGAAAAAAATATTAAAGATAACTGGTAATCAAGACCTATTTCTTAGTAAAGATTTGTTATTTGATGCCTAAAGCGACAAAAGAAGTATTTTCTATAATTTCAAAATTATATAAACTATTAGATTTTAAGAGAATAATGGAACTTCCATACTTTTTGCTATTCTTTGCTGTTCTTATTTCCAAGAACAATACACTTTCTTCAAGTTTAGTTCAATCCTTAGAGCTCACATATTTACCTTCTTTTATTTTGTTAAAAAACAACTCTCTCCAGAGGTCTGTTGGACCTAGGAGAAGTAATATTGAGTTTTCCTAACATAAGCAATAACCTAGGCCTAAAATAATCCGTTTAATAATTCTAACTAAATTATATATGGAAAGAAAAATCAAAGGTGATTTGTATTTTGCTACACATGAAATAATGTTTGTGCTAATATTCCAGGTAGATAAATTATTTTGAAATCTAGAGTGTCATTTATCTCATTCTTTAATTTTTCTCCCTTTTAAGGCTCAAATTTAAAAATGATTTTCACTGAGGCTTTTCTCTGAGTAACAAGATCTCACTGGAGGCAGGAGGTTCATTTACAATCAGGTAGAAATCCCGGTTAAATAATCACATTTTGTACAACATTCCACTAATCTCCCTTTTCAAACAACTATTATGATTAGTCCACTCCATTTATATACAGTGTGCATGTATAAATATGCAAAAATACTCATGTAACTTTTTTTATCGAACTAATATCTATTTTCAAATATTTCACAATAATACAAGTGATTTAGGTGCTGCCCATCTCCATTTCCTTTGGAAAAGTAGTTTATATTTTAATTGCTTCTTAATTTATATTTTTATACAGCACGTAATGTTTAAATCTGGCCTTCCTGTCTAGCAATTAGCTTTTTAATAGTATTTACCACTTAGCTAAATAGCATATTACTGCCTGCTTCAATTTTCCATGCATGCTCTAACCATTGTCATTATCTCAAATAAGTAAATAGAACATTTTAAACAACATGTCTTAAACCTTCTTATAAATATTTGGTAACAGGCCCTAGGTATTACATCCATCAACACCTAGTGGGAAAAGCTGTCTTTTAAACTAAGACAAATCAATTCATCTTAAGAAGTAATCATTGCTATTAAATCTTAATCAATCACAATAGCATTAGGATAAAGAATTCTAAGAGACGGCTTTGAGTAAGAATTTTCTAAATCCACACATTTCAAATTAACATAGTCAGAAGTATACTATACATCACTGTAAAGCACACATAATAGAACACAGTAAATAGGAATCAGAAAGATATGTGGCATTTTGTAAACAAGAGAGATCAGGAGGCTTTTAACATAGTCATTACACTCTTTGTTTATAGATCACCTACCCCTGAGACTTGCCAGAACAGTGTTCACAACATATTTCACCTAATTGTCTGATACTCTTCCGAAGTCTCTTACCATAGAATATATAGGGCTTTATAAACACGGGGAAAACTAAGGTGAGTGTTAGGTTAAATAGAAATATGCCCATGTAATCCAGTGTTGCACAGAGATCAAGTGAAGTGGTTGTTTTGAATTTTAATAGTCACCATTTAGTTTATATTCCGGATTGTTAGTGTCAAGTGTCAAAGACAATACTGGGCTCTCACTGATCTGATGAACTTACCTTCTTCACAATCACTCCACTAACCTCAGGGAGAGACCCAAAAAATGTTATCCCCTTTATGCAGATGTATATATTATATTGTAGATCATTAAAATTTTGACCTTCACATAAATCATAAAACAGTTTTAAGAAAAAATAATTTAAAACACATTATCAACATGTTCTTTACCCACAAGTGCATTTCTAATAAAAACAAAGTCGGAGAAAATGAAAAGAAAAAGCAATAAAATTTAACAGTAACTCTTATCAATAAAAACCAGTCATTTGGCTTTTAAAAATAACATAAAAAGCCACAAAAGCTTGATAAAACAAATGAAGAATTTCGCTATCACTTAGCAATGCCATTATACGGGCATATGGATTTAACATAGTTACTATTGGACTAGGAGACAACAGGGAGAAGCTGGGTAACTCCAAATTCCATTTCCTTAAAGGCACTGAATGAGCAGAGATAAACTGTGGCAGTTCTGCCTGGATGTGAACTTTCCACTGTAGAAGTGATGAGCTAAGTTCTTTCTCTAAGTAGATCCATTTTGGTCATGTCTGGATGACAGTGGTTACCCTCCCAAAACTAAATGGTTCTGAGGTCTTCCTTACACACCCCCACCCCCACTCTCTCTTTACAAATGACCATATCCTTATTACCTTGCTTTCCTATAACATGAAAAATATCTGAAGACTTATCTACATTTCACTTTCTCCAGCTCTTCTGCCAATGTGAGCCAATTATTATGTGTCCCTCAAAAGGAATAGATTATTTTGGGTGGAAACAGCAAATCAATAGAAAAGAGGCCCTAAATAACAAGTTTACTAGGATCTAAAATGCCAAATACTAAGAACACACAACTGGAAATTAAAACAGCAAAGGAAGAAAGGGAAAATACTTTGTAACTCAATACAGAAGAAATCTCTTTTTACAGAAAGAGAGGCCACAGATGGGGAGGGAGTAAGTAATATTTACTGTCTCATTTTGTAAAAGAAAATAGTTTCCCTTTTACCAAAAAATCATGAAATAAATATCATTTTAAAATAAACTTACCTTTTGGGCAACAAGAAAATACTGATTTACAGAATTAAATATCACACTCTACCCCACCCCCAACAATCCTAATCACAAATATAGCATTTACACACTTTAGCATGGAAAGAATTTTAATCGAAGTTAGGTCTGCGCATTCAATTAGAATTAGAAAATCATAATACATATAATGGGCATGATTCAGTATTGGGTTTGATACTACTTAAAGTTCCCCTCTTTATAAAACATCTGAGATAAACAATAATTAGAGAAAGCTTTAAAATTGCTAGTCTTACCAAAGCAACTTTACACTATCACATAATGCGTGCCGACTCTCTAGCATATGCCAATGGCCTTGGATAGCAGAGCAAAGAATCCCAAATGCCATAAAATGTCTGCATTGTTGGAACTTTGCTAATCTCTCAGTAAAACATGTTAAATATAGCTTTGTGATGTTGGTTTAAGAAGGCCTGCTGCCCCATCGGCGGGGTCCTGCTGCTGCAAAAATCCATTTTAACAGAAACGATCTTTGCCTAAAACCAGAGAAACAGTACTTCCTCTGGTTTCAGAGAAACTAGCGCAAATAATACATTTACATAAATGTGCAAAATGTGCTTTGCCCAGAGTGAATGGGATATAGGTACACAAAATTCCTCTCCACACATTCTCATCACCATTCTCGTCATCAGTCACCATCACCCACCATATCACTGCAACACTTGTAAGCACTTTCTCTTCTTCCCTTTTCCGCTCCCTTGACTTTCTTACCTCTCTCCCTCCTTGTACTGCCTCCGGTCTTTTCAGGTTCAAACCCTGAAAGAAAGAAAGAAAAAAACCATATTATTGCTGGCAAAGAAGTAAATAATACTTAGTAACTAGTAGTGGTGCGAACACTTTGAAATAAAATAATTCTCTCAAGGAAGATTTATATACAGATGACTATCTCACACATATGCCGACACTCTATCTGAGGAAGTCTTCAGATGTGCTACCAGAGCATTTCTTGCTAAATCCAAGATCATAGGTAAAAATAAAATAGCAATAAAATAATAAAATGCAAGCATTGGCTTTAGCAGTGATTGCCTGTCTCTTGGTGAAACCACAATCTAAAAGGTACTGTCTAAAACTGAAGTAGCACATTTAGGATTTTCTGTGAGCATAAGATGGGAGAGGCTCATTCAGCCTGGGAATGGGCATCCACACAGAGGCCACCGAGGAGATCACATCTAACAGTCTTCGCGGCTGAGGAGGAGTACCTATTGCATACAATACTCTAAAAACCTGGCTACTCCAAGTGTGGTACCTGGGAACTCACTGGAAATACAGACTATCCATGAGGATGTAACGTACATCAGGGTGACTATAGGTAATAATACTGTACCACGTATTTAAAATTGGTAAGAGAGTAAATCTTAAAAGTCCTCATCACAAGAAAAAACTTGCAAAAATACGGTGTTGAGTGTCAACTAGACTTATTGTGATCATTTTGCAGTGTACACAAATATTGGAATCATTATGTTGTATACTTGTAACTAATGTTGTATGTCAATTATGCCTTAATAAAAATTGCTTATTATTTTAAAAAATGCAGACTGTCAGACCCCACCCAGGACACACTGAGCAAGAGTATACATTTTAACACACTTTCCAGGTAATTCATTGGCATGTAATAGTTGGAGAAGTACCTCTTTGAAAGGTCTAGGAAAGATAAGAGTGGATTAACTGGCATACGTAGTGAAGTGGGCACAAAGGAGTGGATAAAGGAGTGAGGGGGAAATAAGGTTATAAAAATGACCAAATTGTGAGGTGTTTAAAGAGAAGGTGTTTGGACTTACTCTTTAAGCAAATGCTTACTTTGATAGAGTTTTTGAAAATTGAGATTAAATTTTTAAAATACCAAAGACAGACATAAATGAGGACTCACATACTCTTCTACTTTAGTCTATAACTACATTTCATTTTTTCCCTTTCTATTAGAAACACTATCAGGGGAAAAACTGAAAAAAAATTCAAATAAATATTGGAATTTATCTTTATCATAAATTATTTTCACATGTCTCTAAATTATTTGATTTAGCTTTAGAAGACATGGTTTTAACCATTTTATAATTATCATTAAGAATTTTGATTAAGTCAAACTATTTCTCTATTTCTGATGAAAACTGAAGAGCACACAACTCCAACTGTATATTCTACATTATCATCAATACATTTGGTGAGAAAATTGGCCTACAAGAAAGATATGCTAGACTTAAATATTGCGTTTATAGTTTTATATTTTGGAATTTAAGGAAGATTGCTGTTTCATGGTTTTGTTAAACAGCACATCGGAAGTGTGATACCTTACTCATTAGGTATATCTTTTCATTTGGTGACAGCATCTATGTTTACAAGGTTTATAAAAAGTTTTTAAAATTTTAACTCTTCATATGTAAAACTCATTTCTTGAATTGTGTAGACAGACACACATTAACACAAATATTAAATAAGTCCATTTTACTTGTAAAAACAGACTATTACTCTGTTGACTCTAGAAATGGCCCTAGAATCAATTTGGCAAACCAGTTATTCTTGTAAATAAATGACAGCTTGATTTCTGAGTCTAGAAAATTACCTACATTTACAGAATATGATTTTGAAAAGCCTAAAGTTCATATGGAAAAAGATATAAAACAAAATATCAGAACATTTCTTAAACCTGGCAGTGTAGGTTAAAAATAAATTCTAAAGAGGCATTCATGCTCATAACTTTTAGAATATGGGAAACAGTATAATTATATGCTTTTGAATTTCAGACTGATATGGGTTTAAATCTCCAGTTTACCATCTTCTTCTATAAGGTAACAGATTATATCTCTCAACCTCATTTTTTTGTACTCAAAAAATAATATCGTGGCTATGCCATAAGGTTTCTATGAAGATTGAATGAGTAATATGTATATAGCACTTAAAGGACCAGACACAATATATCCCAAAATAATAATTATCTCTTTGTTCTTCCTCCTCTTACTCTAATTTTTATTATCATTATTACATATATAATGTGTCTAAATAGAAGACTAATTTGAACAAAATGTCCCTGTTTTATGCCTTTTATTTGAAGAATGCAAAATACCTGGAACATATTTATAAACAACAAACAATGAGAATGTTCATTTGACTAAGCGCAAGTAAAGTGTTTTCTGCACACATTTTCTCATTTGGTACTCATGACCACATTTTGAGGTAGCTATTGCTTTCATAAAATTTTGGGGAAAAATTACCACAATTTTTCAGTTTCCTACTTCCCCTGCCATCTAATTCTGGTACTCAAATTAAGCGTTAAATGGCTTGTTAGAGTTTCATCAGCTGCTGACACTTAACTGTTTCAAAGTCTTTCTCTTCTCTTGAGACTCTCACTTTGTGTATTTTCTGTCGCTATACCTTCAAGTTCATTGATATTTTCTTCTGTCTAATCTGCTATTTGTCTCATTTAGTGAATTTTTATTTCAGATATCTTAGTTTTCATTTCTATATATTTTTAAAGATTTTATATATTTTGAGAGAGAGAGAGAGAGCCCTCACGCGCACATGAGGGGAGGGGCAGAGGAAGAGAGAATCTCGAGCAGACTCCATGCTGAGCGCAGAGCCGGACATGGGGCTCAATCTCATGACCGAGATTATGACATGAGCTGAAATGAAGAGTCAGAGGCTTAACCCACTAAGACAGCCAAGTGCCCCCATATTTATATTTTTAATAGTGTTTTGAACTTCTTGTCTTTAATTCTATCATCTCTCATTTCCAGGTGGGTTTCTATTGACCAAATTTTCTCCTGAGCATGAGTCATATTTTCCTATTTCTTCTCATGTCCAGTGACTTTTTAACTAGTTACCAGACATTGTGATGTTCATTTTGTTTAGTGCTAGATTTTATTACCTTAGAAGGAGTTAAAATTGATTCTAGCTGAAGGTTAATTTACTTGTGGGTCTAACAAGTAAATTTTTTTACTGATGCTTGTTTTTTAAAAATTTTTAGGATGGGCCTCAAGGACTGGTTAGAGTGATTCCTCCCTATTACTAAAGCTTGACCCTTTGTGCTCCCTACTGAATACTCCATGAAGATTTTCAGAACAGTGAAAGCTCTGGGAATTCATTTGCTTAAAGTTCTCTGTCAATTATTCCTTTTTGGCAGTTTTTCACCTGGCCTTGTGAAATTCAATTCTACATTTATAAAAGATCACTACTCAGAATTCTCAGGGTTACACTGATACAGATTTCTAGAATTCTTTCTCCGTGTATTTCCCTCCTTTGTGGTAATCTTCCCCACAAATTTTAGTTGTCTTGTTCTCTCCAAACTCAGATGTTTGTCTCCTCAAAGACCTTCATACTTCATACTAACAGGGCCTCAAGCAAGATTGTGTCTCAGTGGAGAAGTCAAATGATCTAGGGCATAATGAGATTTGCTAAGAATTCTGGAATTCTATTTATGATCTGGGAGATGGTAAGCCCTAAGGCATGACAGAAATTGGTCTGAGTACCAAAGTAAGACTAAGCTGTTAACTCAGAAAATCAGGTAGCTTGCGTGGGGAAAGCTTTTAAGGGAAGTAGACTGTGACTTCCAGCTTCTATGAGGAAAACTACATCAGTTTTGATTTTTGCTGACTCTTACTGTCAGTAACTTAGTCAGTGCTTTGGAAGAACAGACCATAAGATTCCCCCCAACTAACTAAGCAATAACATTCAAGAAAAGGAATTATGTTCAAAAGAAATATTAATCTCAAAGAACCCAAGCTCCTTCTTTGTGTTCACTCAGCTAGATACCACACAATTTTCACATTTTTAAATGAAAAAATACTTGGCATTTTCATATTTTGCATAATCTTCACTAAAATACATATTGAAATAAGTCAAAAAGAAATGAACGTTTTAACACTATTCACTGAGTTAATCTTGCTCTCAGGAAGACTTGAAGTAGGTAAGAACAGCAAAAGTATATATACACACAGACACACACACACAAATATATATGTGTACTGGTTGACTTAAAATTAAGATTTACAAAATTTTCACTGATACAAAAACCCACTTCATTATTCTTAAACAGTCCAGATATAATACTTATTCAACATGTCTTGAGAAAATTGTAATTAAAAATACTCTGGCCGATATGAGTGAGCAAAATGTATTTCCCTCACTATACAGATGTTCTCACTAGAGACTATAAACTCTTCCTGTTGATAAAAATTAAGCACATGAGATCAAACCAAAATGTTATACACTGTAGGTAAAAACAAAACAAAACAAAACAAAGCAAATGTTCTACAGTGTGCTAAAATAAGATAGTTTAGTAAGGCATGAAGGATGAAAATCTATTACCAAAAAAAAAAAAAAAAAAAAAAAAAAGAGTTTCCTACCCAAAT
Organism: Mirounga leonina; assembly: GCF_011800145.1. Taxonomy (NCBI): domain Eukaryota; kingdom Metazoa; phylum Chordata; class Mammalia; order Carnivora; family Phocidae; genus Mirounga; species Mirounga leonina. The sequence goes on from NW_023270323.1 coordinate 7,162,645, forward strand.
TTCTCTTGCAGAACAGCATTCAGATGTCTGCATAAACACCCCAGTAACTATGCTATGGTATGAGGTTATCTTTGTCTAAAATATATATAGTAGGGAGATATTCTCCTTTATAATGATTATAAACTCTTTCCGAATTATTCATGTCATAAAGATTTCCCTTGCTTCCTTATAAGCAAAAAGTCAGAAATATAGTATCCAATACCCTTCTATTAAGTTGATTTGCTTTTCCAATATGGAAAACTATAGAATGAACAGAGGAAGTGGATATTTCCTTTCCAGTACTGTGAAGATTTGTGATGATTTCCCTTAAATGTAGAAAGTAGTTATAATGTAACTAAATGGAAACAAAATTAATTTTTAAATGACATAAATAGGGTGCCTGGGTGGCTCAGTTGGTTAAGCATCTGCCTTTGGCTCAGGTCATGATCCCAGGGTCCTGGGATCGAGCCCCACATCGGGTTCTCCGCTCAGTGGGAAGTCTGCTTCTCCCTCTCCCTCTGCTGCTTCCCCTGCTTGTTCATGTTCTCTCTCTCTGTGTCAAATAAGTAAATAAATAAAATCTAAATAAATAAATAAACAAATAAATAAATAATAAAACGACACAAATAACTGTAAATTTTCACATGTAGCCTCAGGTATGGTGGAGGCATAAGAAAGAGCTAGAAGAAACTTTAACTAACTGGTAGTTCAACCTCTTCATTTGACAGATGAGGTGGCTTGTAGCAGGGAACCAAACTTTGTAAGTGGCAGATTCAGGGCCCGAACTCTGGTCAGTGGGTCCTGAATACAGGACTATCTTTCTTTTACCAAATTGCTTTAGTAGCTCTATTATAAATCATTGTCTTAAAAGCTGTAAAGCTTTTGGAGCAATTCTTAACCATTTTATGTCTCAGGTTCCACAGCTGTACAACTGAGAAAATTTGTAGGAATAAATGAGAGACTCCACATAAAACACAGATCTTTGCCTAGTCCCTAGTTAACCCTAATATGTACTTATTTTTATCAGTAGCTTAAGATGTTGCTGCTTTTTGATATTATCCAAATGAAAGACTATTAGTACAGTTATAAAAATAATTAGTATTTTGGGGGTGTCCTCTATGTGCCAAGCACTGCTCTAAGTGGTTTACCTGAGTCAATTCTTACAATAATTTTGTTATATATCCCAACCAAATAGTTTTTCCCACAATGACCTTGCAGTTGTTCTGCTCTGTTTTGGGACTGATTTCTTTAGACAAAATAAGATGTGCCACCTTAATTCTTGCCATTGTTAGCTTCATTTTGCAGCTATGGTATATGGCCCCAAAGAATGACTGGAGTGTGAATAAACACTTTTGGACTCTTGGCTTCTATGACTACATTCTTCTTCTTAAACAGGGACATCATTTTAAGGAGAAAATCACATTTTGGAAGATGAGGACAATGTTAACTAAAGATTTTGGTTTACCCAGCAAGAAAATGCTGTGGAGGTGGAAAGATACAAGAGTTGTACTGGATGATCTCTGGTGAACTTTAAAATCTAATATCTGCACTGTTTTAATTTTAAGACAGGCAGATTGGTTCTCTTACAGGTTCTTGCTTTGCATCTTTCCATCTTGTATGGCTTCTCGGTGAGACTGATGAGACTACTCAAGAAGTAAAGAAATTCCAGTGAATTTGAACACAACTCGATACACCTATTGTCAACCTTATCTGGTTCCTAAATTCAGGTTTTCTTAATTTGGATGTCTGCTTTTTCATCTATCAGTTTGCTGCACGGACTTGAAATTCAGTGTCAAGTTTCAATTACATTGCTAATAAAAAATCTTCAGTTGTATATATGGATTCCTAACCTTAGCCTTATTTAGGATTCATTTTGTAAGTGACAGTATTGAGATTTGTGACTAGTCATAGGTTTGCAGAATAGACTTAGAAATTCAGAAACTTTCCCAAGGCTGCTGAACCTACTTAAAAACTGCAAGAATCCACTCTTGCATATAATGTCCAGTCTTCCTTTAAGGTTAATGAACATAGTTTAAAAATACTTCATAATTCCTTTATTCCTCTTTTAGCCTTTATATTGGAAACATGTTTTTTAATACTACTTGGAAATTGTAAGTCAGAGATTTATAGGGCACCTGTTTGAAATTTTACAGAGTTATTGGGATACGGGCTAAAATCTATCCTAAAACTAGAAACAAGCAAGTGTCAAAATGTGTTAAACTTTGTTTTCCCTTTTCTTTTTCAAAGTTAGTCATTCTAGTCATCTTTGAAACTTTATGCCCATTATATCTGTAATCCATTCACTGGCTGCTTCGAATTGCTCCTCATCTCCCTTTTCAAAAGCCAAGATATGTCATTATTTTCAGGGACTTCACCATTCTTCACAGTTAAAGTTCTGACATTTTAAAAATGGAAAATCATCCCATATTTCCTAAGTAATAATGTAACTACACCACAGGATATTTTTAAATGTACACATATGCATATAACATGTATGAATGTATTGAATTCTTACTAGAATGACCTTTTTGTATTCCTCACAGTAATTTATTCCTCACAATTATACTATGTTGCAACTGCCATTATTAATTCCCATTTTTGTCATAGAATAATTGAGGCAGAGAGCTTAATTAACTTATCTAAGGATCCACAGCTAGAAGGAGGTAGAGTTTAGTACTGAACCCAGACTATATGATGACAAAGTTTCTTATGCCCCTCACTACACGTACTACCTCCATGAATAACTATAACTTTATGTTTTATGTGAATTGAGATGAATTAAATTGTGAATTAAATAAATATATGTTTAATAAATGAATAACTAAGTATCCCATTAGATGAGTAAGCCTAATTCTGGAATTATATTAAAGTTCACTTAAACCATGTCATTTTTACATCCTGGAGAAGTAAATCCAAGATAAATTCTTGGTTTTGAATTCATTTAGGTTTTGGCAATAACTGGGGGGGAAAAAAAGTTAAAGTAAATGAGATTGGATTCCAGGGTTCCTGATTTCTTGGAAAGAAATGTAATATTCAATTGAAGTATTTCCTGGGGCAGATAAAGATTAAAAGAAAATTAATGTTACTATGTGGGCATAAATAACACTTCATAGGGTTTGTCTGTGATTATCATTGCTCTAGGCTAACTAAAATATTAAACAAGGATAGCATTTTCATGCCTCCAGTATTCTAGCAGTGATCATCTTGGTATAGTACATAAGTTAAATTTCTTCTGCTCCAACGACTCAGGTCCTCATATTTTATAAACTTAGATACAATGAAGTTTGCCCTAAAAATGGAGTATTTCCAGTGTTTCTGATGTTCATAGCTTGGTGGTCGTTAATGGAAAAGAAGGTGTCCTTCCATTTCAGATATGAGACAAATCAACAACATATAACCTCTGCTAAGACTTTATATAATATTATTTCTGACCTCTATTTGTTAATCGAATTCTTAAATAGGAAAGACACAGTTTCAGAAAACAAGTAACCCTAAGTACTGTCAATGAAAGGCAGACTGCTTTAGAATTCTCTCATGGTGGTAAACATCAGTCTGACTGTGAATTTAAACAGATATGGGCATGATTAGTACTTAATGTGTGGAATGTGGCATCGTTAAATATCTGAAAAATTATTCTCTGGTTATACTAAGCTAATTGAATCATTAATCTGTCTACTAAGCTGCCTTTTACATTCTTAACCATGCAACATAAAAAAAGAATGTAGTGAAGTAGTTCAAAAGAGAGGATTAATAGTTAACATAAGGTTATCTATCTACCTATCATCTATCTATCTATCTGTGACTTCCCATCTCTTCTTAATCCCCATTCCTATCATTCCATTAAAGAATCTGGTTCTCTTGACAGTCCTTGGACAATAGCAGGCATTCTTCTCTACCTGGTTTTTGAACTAGGTGCTCATCCCATCTGGAATGCCCCTCACCTAGATGTCTGCAAGACCAACTCCAACAGCGTCTCGTCTTTGTTTACATTTTACCTTCTCAGTGAGGTCTACTGAGGTCTACTTTTATAACCCTATTTAATATTATAGTTTACTCTCTATTTCACCTCCAGGAACACTTAAAACCTGTTAACATACTGTATAAATTTATTATTATTATGTATTATCTATCTTTCCACATTACAAATTAAGTGACACAAAGATAGGGACTTTTGTTATTATGTTTTCTAATTTATCCCAATTGCCCAAACAGTGCATGGAGCATGGTAAATGTTAAATGTTTGTTGAATGAATGGAGTATTTACTTTTCTATTCAACCATGTATCTAAAGAGTTCTAACTCAATCTGTACTATATTAGCTTATATTTGTGAATTGTGTAAGTGGTATTGGCTTTAGTGATCACATAAAATAAATTCATTTATTCCTATTAAAGTTAAATCAACAAAAATTAAAAATTGTATTTATAATTTTACAATTCTAAGGTTTCAGCATTTTCTTATCACAGTAGATCTTTTGACAACACCACACAGTGATTGTATGGGTTACTTGTGTGTGATCATCAACTATATGCCAGACTCTCTTCTAGACTCTGGGAAAATAGGCATGAAAAAAACCAGACAATAATTTTTACCCTTGTAAAGTTTAAAATCTAGTGATTCGGGGGCTCAGTCAGTTAAGCATCTGCCTTTGGCTCAGGTCATGATTCCAGGGTTCTGGGATCAGAGCCTCACATAGGACTCCCTCTAACCTCTGCCTGCCACTCCTCCTGCTTGTGCTCTCTCATTCCCTTTTTTCTTTCTCTCTCTCAAATAAATAAATCCTTTTTAAAAAAATAAAAATCTGGTGATTACTTTGTGTTAACATATTTACATGTGAGTGTGTGTCCATAGATGTAATATTACTTTCTATTATTTCACTAAAAAATAGTGCATTGGATTCCTGCTTCCATTTATATGACAAGATAATATATTTAAAGAATTATTCTTCCACTATCAGATTTGGAGTGCAGAAAGCAATGACAGGGTTCAACTGAATTCTATTAAAGCAAGATGTGTGTGGAGAAATTTTTTTTTTTAAGATTTTATTTATTTATTTGACAGAAAGAGAGACAGCTTGAGATGGAACACAAGCAGGGGGAGTAGGAGAGGGAGAAGCAGGCTTCCTGTCAAGCAGGGAGCCTGATGCAGGGCTCAATCCCAGGACCCTGGGATCATGACCTGAGCCGAAGGCAGACGTTTATCAACTGAGCCGCCCAGATGCCCCTGTGTGGAGAAATTTTTTAACTGCTTCTTTTGATCTTATGTTACTAAATTTTTCATGGGCAAATTTTTAGTCACTTAAAAAAATGTCAAGCAGCAGTTAACAATATGGTACCCACACGCATTTATTTGGTTTGCAAAAACAACGAAATGTGTGGAGTGTTTCTTCTGTTAATTACTTGCCTTTCAGATCTTATATTGAATACTGTGGCTTGCATACGGTTTAAGTGAAATAGGTTATGTCTTTTATTATTATTTTTTTAAGATTTACTTATTTATGGGCACCTGAGTGGCTTAGTTGGTTAAGCGTCTGCCTTCAATTCAGGTCATGATCCTGGGGTCCTGGGGATGAGTCCTGCATCAGGCTCCCTGCTCAGCGGGGAGTCTGCTTCTCCCTCTGCCCCTCCCCCCGGTTCATGCTCGTTCTCTCTCTCTCTCTCTCATGCACACACATGCAAAAATAAATAAATAAAATATTTTTTAAAAAAGATTTATTTATGGGGGGGCAGAGAGAAAAAGAATCTTAAGCAGACTCTACACTGAGCACAGAGACAGATACAGGGCTCTATCTAGTGACCTTGAGATCATGACCTGAGCCAAAACCAAGAGTAAGGTGCTCAACCGACTGTGCCACCCAAGTGCCCATCATTTATTCTATATTTGTTTGTTTTAGCTAAGCAAACAAATGTTCTAGAAAGCACACCCTAAGACTCCTAATTCCCAAGGTTTATTGGTACAGCAAAATTTGTGTGCAAGTTCTGATCATATGGGGCTGAGAATTATTTTAGCTATTAAAATAATTTCAAACTGAATAAACCATCATGCTTTTATTCTGTTATCAAATAAAAACTATTTCTTTATCATTGATAAAAGTCATAAAAAGCAGCTTTCTCTAACTCACTCTTTCAGGAGGTTTGAGATTTCAGGTACAATGATGTCTATACGTTACATATTCTGAAGTTGCCATCTTTTCAACAGATGGTTTTTCTCATTCTTCTCTGCCTTTTACTCTCTTTAGCTATGTCATTTCTGGAAGGAACCTTCTAGAAAATGAGGCACATTCCCCTCCTCCCAAGTCTGGTCTAACACATTTATTCACCCATACTTGTACACAGAGATTTGGGTAACTTCAGGTATTTTAGCTAGTGAAGTTTACGGGACTCTTGAATACATTGGATTTGAAGGACCAAAAGGACCATCATTCTTATAATGAGAACCATTAGTCCATATAGTTAAAAGAATCTGACCAAAGATACATAAGTAAATACTTCAAACATAGGTTTTCTACTTTAAATGTTACCTTTCCACAAGAAGGGCCTAAAGCACATTACTGATACGTTTTAAAGATGGTTCATTATCTTTCCTAAAGTATTCTTTGATTTTGTATTGCTAATAATGCCTTGCAGATGACATTTAGAGTTGCTATTTTTAACAACTAACAAATGCTCAAATGTTTTGGGGGGCATCTTAACTATTAAGCTAAACTTTTCATCCAAAAATTCTCCTAACTCACAGAGATCTTCAATCACTTGAGCCTACTACATTCTCATTCAGTTTCCCTCTAATTTCCTTCTTGTTCAGTTTAGTGTCCAAGGCCCATGATTATCAGCTGACTTGACATAAAAACCTTTCAACTTTCTGGATCCTTTCTTCTGCTGTACTTCCCTAGCAAAGACTAAACTCTGGATAACATCTACATAAAATATAACTACCCCGTCTAACTATATGTTGGAGAAAAACAATGTTGTGTTTAAATTTATGATCACAAATTTACTCTCAACATTTTCTCAAAATCTGAATCTCTCCTACGTTAGAGTTTTTATACCAACTGTTCCCTTCTTGTAATGATCTTCCCCCATAGTCCTCATAGGGTTATCTCCTTGCCATTCAAATCTCACATTAAATTTATTGTGTCTGAGGCCTCCCTTGAACACTGAATCTAAAATAGATATCAAGTTGCTGTCATATCACTCAATTTTAATTTTCTGCTTGAAACTTACCACTAAAAAATACTTTTATTATTTTGTAGACTATTTCCTCTCACCAGACGGAAGGTTCATGACTGTAAGCAACATGACTATCTTATAAAACTTAACATCCCCAGTACTTAGAATAGGATCTGGCACTTAGTAGGTGCTAAACAAATATTTATTGAGTGAACAAAATGAATAAGCCTCTACACCTCTTATAAAATTGATATTAACTCTTTTTTATAAACATGGTATTAACATATAGCCTCTAATATTTGCAATTTAAATTCATTCTGAAGAAAAATGAATTGAATAAATTAGTTCCTTTCTTTTACTAACCTTGGGCAAATTATCTAAGCCTCTGAGATCACATTTCTTTTTCCAGAAAATTAGAAAATTGGAATAGTCTCTTTAAGCTCTAAAATACTGAGATGTTCTTTTTTTTCTTTTAGAAAATTAAAGTTTAAACCTCTCCATTTTAGGGGCACCTGGGTGGCTCTGTCACTTAAGCATCTGCCTGTGGCTCAGGTCATGATCTCGGGGTCCTGGGATCAAGCCCTGCATGGGGCTCCCTGCTCGGTGGGGAGTCTGCTTCCCCCCTCCCACTTGTCCTCTGTCTCTGCCTCTCTCTTTCAAATGAATAAAATCTTTAAAAGAAAACAAAACAAAAAACCTCTCCATTTTAATATTTGAGTTTTGTTACCTAATCAATTTCAACAACCGTATCAATAGTTGTGGTCTTTGCCTATATTAGTGTCTCAGTGCTTTTCTTTAAAAATCTCCCTTAACTCGGGGCGCCTGGGTGGCTCAGTCGGTTAAGCGACTGCCTTCGGCTCAGGTCATGATCCTGGAGTCCCGGGATCGAGTCCCGCGTCGGGCTCCCTGCTCGGCGGGGAGTCTGCTTCTCCCTCTGCCCTCTTCCCTCTCATGCTCTCTGTCTCTCATTCTCTCTCAAATAAATAAAAATAAAATCTTAAAAAAAAAAAATCTCCCTTAATTCTTCTAAGAGCACTCCAAAATACTATACAAGTAACCAGTGCTAGTGTGAGTGCATTATTTAAACTTTGCTGTAGATATTTTTTATTTTTAATAATTATTACCTTGTAAATTGGCATAGCTTTCAGCATATCCACTTAAAGTTTCCACTTTTAAATGTAGTATTCATTATGTACCACTGTGTATCATCTGAGCAACTCTATTGAACACTCAATATTAAACAAATAAATCAGACTATGTCAAAATCTACTGCTGGAGAGCTTACTTTATTAAGTGTGTTTATTTCAGTCATTATTAATTTCTAGGAAAACAGAACAGAAAAATAAATGTGTAGTCTCAGACTGTAAGTCAGAAATTGCACCGAGGCTTAAATTTTCATCTGACAGATCAATGTTACATAACTTTGACAGATCAATGCTGCATAATGTAATTTAATGTCCTCTCAAACTCAAGGGCCTACCTGAAAATAAAATGACAATTTCCATTTCCCTATACTCTAATTTAACTGCATTTGCATCACGAATTTCTGGAAATTGGATCGCTCTTGGAAATCTATGAACATTAAGAAGAGATGTTACAACTATTTGGGGCATATTTTTATCCTCCCAATCTGATAACAACATCTTTCAAAAATCAGGTGATGCTTTAAGTACGCAATTTGCAATAATCAGATTTGCATTGAAACTAGGGCAGTGATTTGTAAGAGTAAGAAAAGACTAATTAAATAAATTCTATGGCTACATTTGGCAAAGTTTAGCCAGGATGTACCAGCTGGGATGATATATTTTGAAATTAAATACCGTGTATTAACTCCAGTAATACTGTTTGTTCTCTGATTTTTTTTTTAAAGATTTTATTTATTTATTTGAGAGAGAGAATGAGAGAGAGAGCAGGAGAGGGAGGAGGGGCAGAGGGAGAAGCAGACTCCCTGCCGAGCAGGGAGCCCGATGAGGGACTCGATCCCGGGACTCCAGGATCATGACCTGAGCCGAAGGCAGTCGCTTAACCAACTGAGCCACCCAGGCGCCCTTGTTCTCTGATTTATTCAACTTGAAAGTGTAGCCATGGAAATGTTAGGCAATCTGACCACAGCTTGAAGGTCAAGGGTTATTTGTATGACAAAGAAGTGGTCAGAAATGGTATTCTTTAGTCTTAAGGACTTCAAAGTACTTTGTAACTTTTCCAACCTGGAGCCTGCAAACCTGTGAGAAACTGTGAAATTCCCTAGGACTCCCTTTTATCAACCCTGTCCCACCATCACCAAGAGTGCAGTTTACCTTCAAGAGGAAGGGAAAGACAGGCTTTATGAACCAACTTTTGTGTTAGCATATGCTGTCCTTCTGCCGATAGTCATTTAACCAACCCCCTGACTCCTCACTTTTGTTCTCCGGTTCATCCATTCATTTAGTCAATACTGTGTGGACTGCCTACTGCATGCCAGGCCCTATTTTATGTGCTGGATCAAAAGAAGACAAGATATACTTCTTATGGTGCTTACATTAAAATATTTTGTAAATGTGTAATTTTACATAATATTTACAGAGTGTTAGCATTAAAAAACAGCTTAAGAAATTATTTAGCTCCTCTTTTTTTTTTTTTTTAATTTTATTTGTGAGGAAACTAGACCTAGAGATAGGAAATCTGACTCCTCAAGATTATACAGTGAATTAGTGAAAGTCTGTAGTATACATGATACCAGTGCTTGTTCTACTTCTCCAGAAAATTACCAATTCACCTCTGCCTTTTAAAATGATCTTCTTTTAATAAATAAATAAATAAATAAATAAATAAATAAATAAATAAAATAAAATGATCTTCTTTTATTCTTTCACTATGTTTTGGTTATTCTTTTACTGTGATATGGATGACCTGGTTGCGAGAGTTAAACTTTTCAGTTTGCCCTTTTCTGAGTCACCTTCAATTTCAGGTTCTTTAATTGTTGTCTGACACCATAGGAACAATCTTGGCTGCAAAGGAGGCCAGGTGAATCCCCAAGGTTTACTGCTCTGTGCTTCATTTCTCTTCTGTTGCTAACTGTGAGACCATTTGGCAACAGTTGACTCCGAGCCTTAAGATAATTAGTTCTTTCTCAGAATGGTGTGGTTTTTAAGGAGGAAAATATGTAACATTTGTTTCAAAACCCAAATCTATCATTTGTAGAATGTGACCCATTTTGGTGGCTCTATGATATTTTTGAAAATAGTTCATATAAATAATGTCCTCAACAAAGTGGTCTCCTTATAACTTACTTCTGAATTATTTCTAATACTGTCCTAAACACATCTCATCTCAGATAAAAAGAAACAAACAAAAAAACTTGACAGGAAACCATAAAATACTACAAATATGGTATAAAATCAGAAGATAATTTTAATTAAAGTGGATGAATAAGGTTTAATACACTAATAAGACACCTTAATTTCATTTTTATACATACACTTAGCATCTAACATTTAGAATAAATTACTACATATTGTATCTTTCAGTATTATCCTAATATTTTAACTCAATCCTATTAATGTAAGAAGCCATATTCAAATATAAGTTTTAAAAAGATTAATATAAAACTTTCTGTATGATTGGATGAAATTTTTTAATAATTTCTACATATATATGTATATTTAAGATAATAATCTCAGTCCAACAAAATGGAAATATTTCTTAATAATGTAATTCAATTCTTCAAGAAATTTTTTTTAAACATAACAGATCAACAATCAGATCAAGTCTTACTAAATTTTATTGTTCTTTATTTTATAGGTAATTATAAAAATAAAAACCATATGGAACACTAAAAATAAACAACTTGTTAAGATTGTGATTTATAATAAAAAATACATTTTGATGTTCATGCAGAGTTCCTGGCACACAGCTCCTAAAACCACTGGAATTTCCTAAGTGATAAACATGAACATAAGAGCTGTCATTATTTTCCAATATTGTGGGAAATAATTTGCTGCTTCACAGCCAATGGGATGACTCTCATTTTATGATAGAAAATGAGTAAACCAATCCTTTTGGCATGGAATTCAAAACACTTGCAATTTTTGATCTTCTGACTTCATTTATAAGTAATATTATGATAATCAATATTAATAGTATAATATGAATATAACTTTTATTATTATATAATGATGTATATTATTGTGTCACACTGTAGTACATCAAAGTACTCATTCACAGCTTCCTGTGTTTGTTCCCCATAACAAGAATGTCATGGTGTTATCTTTGCTCTAGAAATCTTTAAGGATAACAGAGCTCAAATGTCACTATCTCCTGGAGTTTTCTTAGATCTTCTTAAAGGAAAATCATATTTCCTTTCCTTATACTTCCTTAATCTTTTGAACACTTATTACAGCATTTGCCAATGTCTATTCCATATGTTAAATCTCCAACTGCAGGACATCTGGGTGGCTCAGTCGGTTAAGTGGCTGCCTTCAGCTCAGGTCATAATCCCAGGGTCCTGGGATGGAGCCCCACATCAGGCTCCTTGCTCAGTGGGGAGCCTGCTTCTCCCTCTGTCTCTGCTGCTCTCCCTGCTTGTGTGCTCTCTCTCTGACAAATAAATAAAATCTTAAAAAAAAAAAAATCCCCATTTGCATCTCCCTCAACCTCTATGCCCTTGAATTTATAAAAGCACTGTACCTTTTTTTTTTTTTTTTGAGTGTGCTGCATAGGACGGCAATAGACCTTAATGAATGTGTGTTACTAAGTCATACTCAACCATCTTGATCTGCACTGTCTTCATAACGTAGGTGAAATTATGAAGAAAAATTTTAAAATGTGGGCTTAGACTATTAGGATTCTCCTACAACAACAGAAGACTACTGTTGTTATTTGGTCCAGAGAGAGTTAACATAGCATGTCTAAATATTACTCTTGAGAAGGATCCACTTGCAGAGCTGGCATCAAGGAAGTTGGCTTTTGAAGTTCCCTATACCATTAAGGCTGCTATGTTTGCCTGGGGCACTGAATTCCCTATTAGCCTGATTTATGGTGAACATCTGCTTTTCTTGTGGGAATCTGGAATTTCTATAATTGTGGCTGATCACACAGGCACAGAGAACCTATATAACCAGTTTCCACCAAAGACCTTGAGCTGAATCTATGGCAGGCTTTCCTGGGCAGAAACACTACATATGTGTTGCTCATTTAACTACTGAAGGAAGGAGTGTATTCAGTGTATTCTCTGTAGCAGTCCCTGAGGGAGGACTTTCTAAATCCTGTGCATGGATTCCTCCAGACTCAGCCCAATGTGTCTTCCCTTGCTAATCCTCTCACTGTAATATAAACCACAGCAGTAAGTACAACTGTGCCTGAGTAATGGGAGATCCTTTTAGTGAGCTTCCAAACATGTAGATATTCTTGGGACTCATGATACAGAAAGGAACTACTTATATACCATCTTGTTACTTCTCTTGACAAACTTCTTCCAATCACTTCCAATAGCAGATGGATAACCAAGTGTTAACACACACAAAAAAACTAATTGTCCCCTTATATCTCCTAACACTTTGTTCTTCTATTAGCAATTTCTATATCCTCACAAAATATCATAGTTTAAGCATGGCTTTGCCTGGTTAAGAGATGGGGAAGTGAAAGAAAAGACAAGTAAAATAATTTTTAAAATATTAAGTTGTGTTTTGAAAGATAATGGAGAAATAATGCAGTAGAAAGAAAACATCACTGGGCTGTATGATCAAGTTACCATCCAGCCATTTCTCAGACATGAATCCTTAGGGAAATCATTTAGCCTCATTGGGAAATAATTCTATGTAAAAATGGGATAATAAAACCTTCCTGCCGTTGTTGTACAGATGCTGAGAAGATAAAGTAAGTTAAATTGTATATAATACAGTTCAAGATTACTATATTTAATTGGGATTTATTTCCTAATTCTAGGCTTAAGGCTTAAACCTGGAAAAAGAATCAGGAAGATGTTATAGTTCCATTCAATTCTGATCTCTCCAGGCAAGTTTAGAATTATACTGGCCTGTAACTTTACTTTGGGGAAAACAAGGAAGGTTCAGAGAAATGAAAAGGAATCAAGATAAATAACAGCTACTAGAGTAAGAAAATAAATTCTAAATAATGATTATTTTTTTAATGAACCAGCAAGCCTCTAGAAAGCATATAATTCAAGTAAAAATAATTTGATAACATAAGGAAATACAGGAGGTACATATAAGGATCTCTTTAATCTCCAAATACATGTGTTAGAGAATTATAATGATAGTAGTAATAACCTTTATTAAGTATTTATTGTGAGCCAGGTATTAAGTTGATAAGTGAATTGCATGTTTTATCTTATTTAATCCTGTGTTCCACCTTATAGAGTAGGTATACTGTTATCCCAAATTTGCTGATGAAGCAGTCAAGACTTTGAGATGTTGTTATGTGTCCACATGGCTACTGAGTATCCATCAGAGTACATGTAACACAACTCCTCTTGTATCACAACATTTCCTATTCCTCTGCTTTTGTTTGGAACATAAAACATCATAAATTTCTATTTTATTTGAATGTAACTACTCATGTCATAGCTAGATACCAGTTTTTCATTTCAAAAAGAACATATTTTTCATAATATAAATGTGAATATTATTTGACATCTCAATATAGTCTGATATAGCACTAAACCAGGTCTAATGAAATCATTGCTTACTCCTGGGATTTTGCTTTTCAAGATGCCCTTGCCAATCTACATCAGTCAGTGTGTATTGAAAAACAAAACAAGAGGTTCTTAATAGTGTGGAAAACTCTACAGATTGTATTTGTAATTTGTTTTTCTTCTTTAGAAAAGAGGCAAAAAAAAAAATCGTCTTGACATTATTGAAGACAGAATGTCTCTAAATGGTGAGTCCAGTTTGCTTTTGTATGAATTGAGGAGAAACAGCTATACATAGATTCCTCATGTAATGAGGACTAAAATGATAATAAGAATCTGCTTGATTTTTAGATATGGGTCAGCTGAAGAGAAGGGACTAGTGTTTTTGATGTGGCATACTTATGTGCATTCCAAATCAGCACCCAGGGGCCACCTGGTGCCAGAGAGATGGCCACGTAGCCACTGAAGTAGGTTAGCAGCAAGAGATGCGATATTAGATCAAGTCTGAGAAACTTTTGTCAGAGATAAGTCCTGAAGCTGTGTATCATCATCCTGGAGGGACAAAGTGAGCCAAACCAGCAAGGCAACATTATGGATCTCTTAGACTATATGTACCTGGGAATCAAAAAGTGGCACCACAAAACAGCAGGAATCAATGGCAGAGAAGCAAGGAAGAATTCTAATGGGTCTTCCATTTGGGTAAGGAAATCAAATTTGATGCCTTTTGGGTCTAGAAACTCTATATAATTAAAAGGAAGGCAAAGTTTAACCAAGAGTTAATGAACTTCTGCTAATTGCAGTTAATTTGAAAAACAGATGTGAGATGATTTTTGCAACCTTGTTTTGTTAATGAGTAAATATGGTACATTTGTATCTGTCACAATGACAGGAAAAGACTAGAGAGAAAGAGTAAAGAAATGTCCTAAGATCCTTGCATGACAACAGTAATAGCTAAGATATTTCCAGTAGTCAATTTTGCCCCCAGGAAGAGTTGATGGCCCACAGTCCCCACTCCACATAAATAAAATACTAAGTGCCATACAGAAGTAATTAGAAGAGCTCCCCTCAGTTTTTATTAGCTTAATAACCAAATATTTATCAAATACCTACTACGTTCAAGGGACTTGGTTATGCTTTGCTACAGTGAGAAACAATAGACTTACAAACCCTACCCACTTACATTCTACCACAGTTGAGAGAAATTAAACAGTAAATTGCACACCCAAATATTTATTTACTGCCCTAATCATCATTATGAAGTAAAAATAATACAAGAAATTATTAGTGAATGACACACCTCTGTCAACATGAATTAAATCAGAAGTGAGCATGAGATCAAAGTTGGGCAATAGGGTGAAATGAAACTTGTTATAGCTTCTGGGAAATTTGTATTTAATTTTAAATCAGCCACAGAAAGTCAGTCTCTTTCCTGGCTGGACATTTCCTCAGAGACACCTGAGACCAGTATTTCCTCTAGTTATTTCATTCCCAGTCTAATGAACACAAAAAAATAAATTACGCAAAAAAATATCCCAGGGGAGTAGACCTAGAGTTGGAGCCATTGGATTAAGTTGGCCTTGAAACTTGCCTACTCTTTCATGTGAATAATACATTTCTTTATTATCTATGCAACTTTGAATTAGGTTTTTTTCTTTGCAGTTGAAAGTATCTGAACTGATACAGCCATGCACAAGCCATTTAACCTCACAATTTTTTTTTTCATTAGCTTGTGTCCTAAGGACAGAAGAGGCTTATTATGAATATCTAATGAGAGAACGTTTTGTCACTGTGCATTGCAAGCTATAAAATAAATTTTAAAGTCATAATTTAGGAGTATGCACACAAAAAAAAACAGTGATCAGATTTAAGTTCACTCTCACTAAGCATCATGCCTATGCAAACTAAAATATATGGTAGTATTGTTTTTCACATAGAATTCAGGAAACAACCATTTTTTTTATGGCAACTACCAGCAATATAACTGGACATTTTATGAAAATTAAGTATTTCAAAACATTCACAATTAATTTACAAGAGAAAGACAAAGTCCCTGAGGGACAATATGTGAAAAAATTGCTATGAAAAATTATGGCCAGTAAATAAAGGTGAATGTTTTCTTGTAAGTGCACGAGCTGCTGGCATATATAAATACTAATACCATCACCAAACCCATTTAACTTTAACTTAATTAGGAAACACATTAGGTATTTGGAGGAGGACACAGGTTATACCACTGAGGTTGGGTACAGAAAACCAGATGTGAGAAAACAGAGCAACTAACCAGGCCTGAAGAAGAAATGCAAGCTTGCATCTGATATGAGACGCAAGAAGAAATCAAGTAGAACTACTTGGTAGTAGAAAAGCCCAAGAGGTTAAAAACTTATTCAATGACATTTTAAAAGAGCGTGCTTCAGGGAATTTTCCAATAGAAACATAAATTCTAATGTCAAGTTTGCATTTTATCTTTGTAGCTTTGAAAAATGCATTCTTCTTCTTTTAAGGAGCAACTTATTTATATTGCTCATTAAATTATCCTAATTTGGCCACGAGTAAAGTATAAAAAAATACGTTTTAGGAAGTAACTAGCCAGTTGGATTTTGTTTATTAGGGATAACAATTCTCAATATTTCCCAATAGATACTGTTTGACTTTTACTTATCTACACTTGATAATGCCCAATGTTCCTTAATCAAATTGCATGAAATGATATTGGTTTTAACAGAATAATAGCTGATTGAATATTTTCTATTATTATTATAACATTTATGAAGAATTTTGAAGATACTGAATTAAAGGAGAAAAGTTTCAGAACTACCAAAATGTTAGTAAATTCTCCGGAATTAAACACTGATTCCAGCTGAGGGATAAAAAAGGAGTTTGTTAAAGAACCACAACCAAAAGACTAAATGAATGATTGTTCAGCATCCTGAACTATGGCAAGAAAATTGATCCTCGGGGCGCCTGGGTGGCTCAGTTGGTTAGGCGACTGCCTTTGGCTCAGGTCGTGATCCTGGAGTTCCTGGATCGAGTCCCGTGTGGGGCTCCCTGCTCAGCAGGGAGTCTGCTTCTCCCTCTGACCCTCCCCCCTCTCATGTGCTGTCTCTCTCTCATTCTCTCTCTCTCAAATAAATAAATAAAATCTTTAAAAAAATTGATCCTAGAGAAAAAAAGCAATTACTATTTTTGTTGGCATTTCAGCAGTGATAGAGAGGTCTGTGTGAGCCTGTCATTCCTTAGACTAATGAGGAGGTTTTAAGAGATCTGTAATACAGGCTTTTTCAAAAGTCATGATTGTCCTAAAGCTCACAAACATGTTTTAATTTAGTACTGGCCATATTGCCTATAAATGTCTGAACAAAAAACTTGCCAAATATAGACTCATACTAGGTAGAATTAGTTTTCTAAAAACTGAAAAGCAGTCACAAAAAAACAAAACAATGACTGATAGACCTCTAATTAAACTATAAATTCATAAATTACTTTTTTTGGTGTTTTTTTTGGCTTTAGTTATTGACTTCTGAGTTTACTCCACATCTATCTTGCTAATACAATTCCTGCTATGTTGCTTTCATTTTAAAAACAAGGAACATACTTACATCTTATCAATCGTATTTTGTACTCAGACCTTTTTATTCAAACTACTAAAATTATTATTAAATCATTACCATAATGGAAAGATATTTAGTATTCAAAGCTAGGATTGGTACTTTGGAGATATATACACATGACCTTAAAAAATGAACACAAATCAAATCTCTCATTACACACACACACATTCTACTTCAAGTGACTTGGTTCCCTACGAAAATTATTTTTTTCATTATGTACAAGCAAATTCAAGAACTGGTAAGGTTTAGGGAATTGCTATGGGTAATTTATAGATAATATAAACCAAATTAGGACATGACATGGAATAAAAGTGTTCCCAGAGTTTGACAATATTAAAATATTACCAAAGAAATATAATATTTTTTTCAAATTTTACAGTATTTTTCTTTCAAAAACCACATGTCACTTTCTACTAATAGTAAACATTTCTTATTTTTAGATGGGGAATATATTTGGTATCCTGTATTTGGAGGAAAAATAACCATGAGAATTACTGTAAAACAGGATACAGATTATGATAAATGAACCTTATCAATTCTTCATTGGGGGAAAGCACTATTGCAACTGATTAAATAGACAGCACAATTCCCAGATCCTCCACTTAGGAGATACATAGCCCTGAACAAGTTCCTCATGCCTTATAAGCTTCCATTTTATTGTCTACAAAATGGGGAAAATCATACTTACTTAACTGTGTTTCATAAACTAAGACTTAGGCTTTCTAAGGTCTGGAGCAAAGGGGGCTTCCAAAAGGATGGAGAAAAATGTGCTTTCTATAGCCAGCGGGTCAGAGAAAAGAATAATTCTCAGAGAATGTGACTTCTGGAAAAGAGTGCTGAAGTAGTATTTGTGTGAATAAGAATGAGGATACAAGACTGGAAGTCTGGCCTAAAACAAGTATTATTATATATTGAAAAAAAATAACAACTCATCTGCAAATGAGAGATATTTGTTTCAGCACCAGATCATGATGGCTGCATAAGAGAAGGTAGCACAAGAGAGAACAGCCTAGGCTCATGAAGGGTAAGAGAATTTTAAGAACCTTGTATTTTACCTGAAGCAGAAAGGACATGAGGATGTTATAATCAGACAGACTTGACATGAATGCTACCTTGGCCATTTATTTAATGGATGGTGATCGTAAACTTACATAGAATGTATGACACTCAGTTTACCTGCTAAATTACAAAACATTACAAAAGGGAAAAATATATAAATTCATACACATACATGGTGATCATCTCATAATATTGATCGAATAAAATGACAGTTATTTTATAGTCACTCTCATACTGATAGTCTCTCAACCTCAACCTATCTACCCTTAAAGTTCATGTGGCTCTGTGATATCACAATCCAGAGAGTAGGTAGGCTTGTTCTATGAGCAAGACCAAAGAATTAATTAACACAAACATAAAGGCAAGTAGAAAGAACAGCCTTTAGCCTTCAAACTCCATATGCCTTTCAGTAAAGACTAGAAACAAGTATCGCTGCAAATGTTTGTTGTTATAACTTTGTAACTACCCAATTATTTTCCAATTGTGTTAGCCTCCTTTCCATTCTCCTGATGTTACTAGCAATTAAAAACTCTCAATTTAAAAAGAACAGAAGAAGTTAGGAATACTGTATCCTCTGGAGATCTGTTAGTTCAGGATAGCATCTTAAAAAGTATTTGGTGGTTGCTACGAAGAGAGAGGCAAATGGACCAACTCTCTGGGACTTAGACAAGGAAAGGCAAAAAACGAAGGAAGTCAGCCTAGGACCTGACTAGAGTTCCTCGGTTTGGGGAATATCCATATTTGTGATATAATTTCTTGTCATCATTCACCAAAACTGTGTGATCACTGCATGGAATTTTCATTTCAAAGTGGGATAGCAAGATTTACAAAGATCCCTTTTATTATTTTTGTATTTCAATTTTAGTTAGTTAACATACAATGCAATATTGGTTTCTGGAGAATTCAGTGATTCATCACTTCCATACACTACCCAGTGCTCATCATAACAAGTGCCCTCTTTAATACCCATCAACCATCTAGCCATCCCCCACCCTCCTCCCTCCATCAACCCTCAATTTGTTCTCTATTGTTAAGAGTCTCTTATGGTTTGCTCTTAATCATAGGAAACAAACTGAGGGTTGCTGGGGGGGGGGGGATGGGATAACTGGGTGATGGACATTAAGGAGGGCACGTGTTGTAATAAGCACTGGGTATTATATAAGACTGATGAGGGGCGCCTGGGTGGCTCAGCTATTGGGCATCTGCCTTCAGCTCAGGTCGTGATCCCAGGGTCCTGGGATCGAGCCCCACATCAGGCTCCCTGCTTAGTGGGAAGCCTGCTTCTCCCTCTCCCACTCCCCCTGCTTGTGTTCCCTCTCTCGCTGTGTCTCTGTCAAATAAATAAAATTAAAAAAAAAAAAAAAGACTGATGAATCACTGACCTCTACCTCTGAAACCAATAATACATTATATGTTAATTAATTGAATTTAAATTTAAAAAAATTAAAAATTAAAAAAGTCACTTCGATGTGTTACAAAATTCATATTTGGAACTCACTGCCATTTGTTCATTACTGAGACAAAATTTTCATTTGCATTTTTAAAAACCTGAATGTTTTTCAATAATCATCTTTTGCCATTATTTATTGTTATTTCTATAGGGCTGTATAGATAAATGATCTGTACATCTGTACATGTCTACATCATGGAGAAATAATTATCCTGAACAAATGAAGTCCATGCCCAGGAAAGCCTAAAGTTTAGATTTATGCATATTAGGATTAAAAAAAATCAAATTTCATGGTTCAGTCTATAACCTAATCTCTGCATGGTCCAGAAAGAAAACTGCTTTTATAAGAGCAATATCAAGCATTTAATCAGGTGCTTCATGGAGGAAATCTTCCTGAACAATATGGATAAGGGTGCCAAGTGGAGTTGTTATCTCACCTCTGTAATAAACTTACTTTCAAAATAAACCAGAAAAAAAAAAAAAAGAAAAAGAGTCTCTTATGGTTTGTTTCCCTCTCTCCTTTTTTCCCCCCTTCCCATATGTTCATCTGTTTCCTTTCTTAAATTCCACATATGAATGAAATCATATGGTATTTGTCTTTTACAGGCTGACTTACTTCACTTAGCATAATACACTCTAGCTCCATCCATGCCATTGCAAATGGCAGAGTTCATTCTTTTTGATAACTAAGTAATATTCCACTCTCTGTGTGTATATGTGTGTGTGTGTGTGTGTGTAACACATCTTCTTTATCCATTCATCAGTTGGGTGGCATTTGGGCTCTCTCCATATTTTGGCTTTTGTTGATAATGCTGCTATAAACTTCAGGGTGCATGCACTCCTTTGAATCTGTATTTTTGTATCTTTTGGGTAAATACGGTAGTTCAATTGCAGCATCGTAGGATAGTTCTATTTTTAACTTTTTGAGGAATCTCTAAACTGTTCTCCAGAGGGGCTGCACCAGTTTCCATTCCCACCAACAGTGCAAGAGGGTTCCCTTTTCTCTGCATCCTCACCAACACCTGTTGTTTCCTGTGTTGTTGACTTTAGCCATCCTGACAGATGTGAGATGGTATCTCATTGTGGTTTTGATTTGTATTTCCCTGATGATCAGTAATGTTGAGCATCTTTTCATGTGTCTGTTAGCCATCCATATGTCTTCTTTGGAAAAATGTCTATTCATGTTTTCTGCCCATTTCTTAACTGGATTATTGTGTTTTGGGTACGAGTTTAATAAGTTTTTTTTATAGATTTTGCATTCTAACCCTTTACCAGATATATCATTTGCAAATATCTTCTTCCATTCTGTAGGCTGCCTTTTAGTTTTAGTTGATTGTTTTCTTTACTGTGCAGAAGCTTTTTATCTTGATGAAGTCCCAATAGCTCATTTGTGCTTTTGTTTCCCTTGCCTCTGGAGCTGTGTCTAGTAAGAAGTTACTATGGATGAGATCAAAGAGGTTTCTGCCTATATTCTCCACTAGAATTTTGATGGTTTCCTGTCTCACATTTAGGTCTTTCATCCATTTTGAATTTGTTTTTGTGTATGGTGTAAGAAACTGGTCCAGTTTCATTCTTTTGCATATTGCTTTCCAGTTTTCCTAGCACCATTTGTTGAAGAGACTTTTTTTCATTGGATATTCTTTCCTGCTTTGTTGAATATTAGTTGACCATACACTTTTGGGTCCATTTCTGTGCTCTCTATTCTATTCCATTGATCTACGTCTCTGTTTTTATGCCAGTATCATACTGTCTTGATGATGACAGCTTTGTAATAGAGCTTGAACTCCAGAGTTGTAATGTCTCCAGTTTTGTTTTTCTTTTTCAGGATTGCTTTGGCTAATTGGGGTCTTTTGTGGTTCCATACAAATTTTAGAATTGTTTGTTCTAGCTCTGTGAAAAATGCTGGTGATATTTTGATAGGGATTGCATTAAATGTGTAGATTGCTTTGGGTACTATAGACATTGTAACAATATTTGCTCTTCCCATGCATGAACATGGGGGGCTTTTCCATTTCTTTGTGTCCTCTTCAATTTCTTTCATAACTGTCTACAGTTTTTGGAGTACAGATCTTTTACTTCTTTAGTTAGGCTTATTCCTAGGCATCTTATTGTTTTTGGTGCAGTTGAAATGGGATTAATTCCTTGATTCTTTTTCTGCTGCTTTATTATTGGTGTATAGAAATGCAACATATAATTTCACATTGATTTTATATCCTGCAACTTTGCTAAATTCATGTATTGGTTCTAGCAATGTTTTGGTGGAGTCTTTTAGGTTTTCTATACAGAGTATCATGTCTGCAAGTGGTGAAAGTTTGATTTCTTCCTTGACTGTTTGGATGCCTTTTATTGCTTTTTGTTGTCTCATTGCTAAGACTAAGACTTCCAGCACTATGTTACATAGTAATGATGACAGTGGACATCTTTGTCTTGTTCCTGACCATAGGGGAAATGTTCTCAGTTTTTCCCTATTGAGGATGATATTAGCTGTGGGTCTCTCATATATGACTTTTATGATGTTGAGATAAGTTCCATCTAACCGTACTTTGTTGAGGGTTTTATCAAGAATGGATGCTGTATTTTGTCAAATGCTTTTTCTGCATCTATTGAGAGAAACATATGTTTCTCATCCTTTCTTTTATTAATGTGGTGTATCATGTTGATTGATTTGCAAATATTGAACCACCCCTGTAGCTCAGGAATAAATCCCACTTGACTATGGTGAATAATTCTTTTAATGTTGAAATTTGATTTGCTAGTATTTTATTGAGGATTTTTGCACCCATGTTCATCAGGGATATTGGTCTGTAATTCTCCTTTTTTAGTGGGGTCTTTTTCTGGTTTTGGAATCAAGGTAATACTGGCTTCATAGAATGAGTTGGAAGTTTTCCTTCCATTTCTATCTTTTGGAACAATTTGAGAAGAATAGATATTAACTCTTCTTTAAATATCTGGTAGAATTCCCCTGGGAAGCCATCTGGCCCAGGACTTTTGTTTGTTGGGAGATTTTGACTACTGATTTAATTTCTTTGCTGGTTATGGGTCTGTTAAAATTTTGTATTTCTTCCTATTTCAGTTCTGGTAGTTTGTAAGCTTCTAGGAATTTTTCCATTTCTTCCAGATTGCCCAGTTTGTTTCATATAATTTTTCATAGTGTTCTCTTATAGTTTTTATTTCTGTGGTATTGGTTGTGATCTCTCCTCTTTCATTCATGATTTTATCTATTTGGGTCCTTTCTCTTTTCCAAGTCTGGCTAAGGGTTTTTCAATTTTATTAATTCTTTTGAAGAACCAGATCTTAGTTTCATTAATCTGTTCTACTGTGGGGTTTTGTTGTTGTTGTTGCTGTTGTTTTTTCTATATCATTTATTTCTGCTCTAATCTTTATCAATAATTTTCCTTCTGCTGTTGCCTTTAGGCTTTATTTGCTGTTCCTTTTCTATCTCCTTTAGGTGTAAGGTTAGGTTGTGTGTTGGGATTTTTCTTGCTTCTTGAGGTAGGCCTGTATTGCTATATACTTCCCTCTTAGGACTGCCTTTGCTGCATCCCAAATGTTTTGGGCTGTCATATTTTCATTTTCATTGGCTTCCCTTTTTTTTTTTAAATATCTTCTTTAATTTCCTAGCTAACCCATTCATTCTTTAGTAGAATGTTCTTTAACCTCCATGTATTTGAGGTCTTTCCAAATTTTTTCTTATGGTTGACTTCACATTTCATAGCGTTGTGGTCTGAAAATATTCATGGTATGATCTCAATCCTTTTGTACTTGTTGAGGGCTGATTTGTGACCCACTGTGTGATCTATCCTAGAGAATGTTCCATGTGCACTTGAAAATAATGTGTATTCTGCTTTAGGATGAAATGTTCTGAATGTATCTATTAAGTCTATCCAGTCCAGTGTGTCATTCAAAGCCATTGTTTCCTTGTTGATTTTCTGCTTAGGTGATCTGTCCATTGATGTAAGTGGGGTATTAAAGTCCCCTACTATTACTGTATTATTATCAATGAGTTCCTTTATGTTTGTTATTGATTATATATTTGGGTGCTCCCAAGTTGGGGCATAAATATTTACAATTGTTAGGTCTTCTTGATGGATAGACCCCTTAATTATAATATAATGCCCTTCATCTCTTGTTACAGTCTTTAAAATCTAGTTTGTCTGATGTAAGTGTGGCTACTCTGGCTTTCTTTTGACGTCCATTAGCATGAGAGATGGTTCCCCATCTCCTCACTTTCAATCTGCAGGGTGTCTTTAGGTTTAAAGTGAGTCTCTTGTAGGCAGCAAATACATGGAGGAAGATCCCTTTTATAACTGCTTTCCACTCCTTTTCTCTATGTCTAAATCTAACAAAGCTAAATTGGAGTTGCCCTGTTGCTGGTAGTGACAGCAGGTGTGTGGAGAAATTTTGTCCATCATAACTTATGGGACTTCATAATTCTTAGTCATTTGCACATTTGGAAAATAACTTTTTCCAAAAGATTATGGTTTCTTCAAGGGCATTTTTGTTTTTCTAATTTTATTCTCAAACTACTTTTAAAACTATCTTGTTAAATAGTCATTCCAATTCCACTTGAGCTTGGGTTATTTTCCATTATTTTAATGATTTATATATGCTAAACAACCTTGCCAGAGGAGAACACCTACAGAGCTCAACCACCAATTTAATATACCTTAAATACTTTTAGCTTTATATGTAAACAAGCTATTCCCATCTTATTTTGTTTCATACATTTTAAAAATCATGCCCTATTATAGTAAAGATGTAATCTCAGGCATTTAAAGGAACATCAAAGGCTTGACAATCAAAATTATATTTTCAAATACTGTTTTGAATAGAGTATATTAAATCATTATTTTTATCATTTATTCATATGGAAAGCCATTCTTGCAATATCATATTAGCTATCTTTCTAGCTCTACCTTTATCTATAGATACACAAATGGAAAAAAAAAAGATGGATATAGAGAGATAGAGATAAAGATTTATGTGAAATGACACAAGAATTTCTTTATTTCAAATGTTATCTCTAAACAGAGGGTTACCAGAGGGGAAGTGGGTGGGGGGTATAGATTAAATAGGTAATAGAGATTAAGGAGTGTACGTATGTGATGAACACTGGGTGTTGTACGGAAGTGTTGAATCACTATGTTGTACACCTGAAACTAATATAACACTGTATGTTAACTAACTGAATTTTTTTTTTAAGATTTCCTTACTTGAGAGAGAGAGAGCACAAGCAGCAGGAGCAGAGGGAGAGGGAGAAAGAATCCCTATGTGGGGGGCTCGATCTCATGACACTAAGATCACAACCTGAGCCGAAACAAAAAGTCAGATGCTCAACTGACTATGCCACCCAGGTGCCCCTAACTAACTGGAATTTACACAAAAACTCTAAAAAAGTATAGTTGAAAGCAGGAAAAAAAATTATCTCTAAAGTCTTCAACAGCCATGCTACCCAAGTGTCTAGGAAAATGATTTCAGATCCTCAAATGGTCAATAGCAGGAAATAAAGTATTCCTTTATTTGTGGAAGCTACCTTGTTTTAACTTCTAGGTTATATACAAGGATCAAATAAAGATCCATAGACGTTACCATTAAAGAGTGAACACAGATTACCTAGTAATTATCATGAACTTAAGATGTTTTCCAGGTGTATCCAATGAGAAAACCAGGTCTATACCTTTTATCTTTTTTCTTCCCAAATAGCCAAGGAACTTACATATATTAGTCATGTAGATAAAATAGTAGCATTTCAAAAATAAAGGCATTTTAATATTGGAGAAAAAGACGGCATCTAATGTTAAGCATTGAACCTTGAATTACCCTAATGAAAAGGTACTTTTTGAGCCTCTCCATCATGGTTAGAATACCTACCTACTTGCCTAACATCCACTTGTGTAGTATCCCAGTGAATATAACATACACGTGTGAGGCTGTAACTAAAGATCTTAACTTTGACTCATTTGCTCTCCAGCTTATTTAAAAGTCTGCTGCCTTTGGCTCAGGTCATGATCCCAGGGTCCTGGGATCAAGTCCTGTATCAGGCTCCTTGCTCAGCTGGGAGCCTGCTTCTCCTTCTGCCTGCCACTCCCCCTGCTTGTGCTCTCTCTCTCTCTCTGACAAATAAATAAATAAAATCTTTAAAAAAAATGTCCAACTGAGAGAAACTATATAAAGGAAAATATCCCAAGGATATACTTTACATCTATTCCTTTAGCTATTATAATCTATTTGAATCAAGCATTACGTATCTAGAGCTTAGTAGCTCACACCCTTGCAGAAATATTTTTATCAAGTTTAAGCTTATTGTAGGGTCTTTTTTTTAAATTGAAAGTTTATATAAGCATTTCACATGGTGGCAAAAGACTGTCAGTTACTTTGAGAAACTGGTGCATTATCAGGACCATAACAAATGTGTGCCTGCATTTATTCATTGTCTTTATCATCTGTATCATTACATGATTTAAAATTAAATCACTTGAAAACATTTATTTCCTTTGAATAGCTAGTATGTTTATTCTGGACACTGAGGATTAGTGTGTTTATGATGCTTGCTACACTTTCTGTATTTCTAACAAGCTTTAACATATATCACTACAAAATATGTTTATGCTATTTTAATTGCTTTTTGGAAATAGAGAAGTACACATTATAAATGAAATTCTAATATTTAAGTGAGGATGCTTAATCAAAAACTTTAAGTACATATAGAATATACACATTTTAAAATTTGATTTGGGGGCATGAAAAAGCATGCCTCATGATAACTTCCAAAAAGTTTATAATTAACAAGGTTCAGAATTGTGTGTGAAATCTTAACTGCAGCATTAAATATACATTGTATATTATGAGCTATGAGTATTAAAATAAATTTTTTAAAAGTTTGATTCTTCGGATTTTAGTTTATATATCCCCTTGTTTTAGCATTCTTTAGGTATTTTTACATTATAAAGACTTAGTATGACCAAAATGAAGGTTTTTCCATGGAAAATGTGAATATTTAAGGTACTCATTTTATCAGTATTTAATTTCTGTCTTGGAATCCCCAGTACCCAGTCTTTAAAAATAATCCAATAACATAGGTGGAGAGTGGTAAAAAAATATATTATTTTAGTCAATTGTGCCATGTTCATCTTTTAAGATGTTTATTTCATAACAATGATAATATGTAAATTGTTAAAAGTAGAGATGATATTCCTGATCTATTTTTTTAAAAAAATGTATTTCTCACAATTGCAAGCATATCAAGAGTATTTTGTTTTATCCTAAAAACTCCTAAAACCAGTCTTCTATGACAATATCAAAAGGTTAATGAAACAATTATCTTGTGTTTGCTCACAGAAAATAACTTTTTAAAACTGGTTTTATACTTTCAGATGAAGTATGAAGAAAATAGAGTTTTAGGTCTTTTCCTATGAACTGATGCTCTTACTGAGGTAGATTTTTAAATGTGATTATCCAACTATAGTATTAATTTAGAAGATAGAATCACTATATTACTACTATGAAAAATTGTTTACCTGTGTCTCAAATATGTAAAAACTAATCTTTCAATATTTGCACAGAATAAAGCAACATGTATAATACAATGCATAAACCAAAATATTCACTTGACAGTCATCAGATGGAACAAATCAAGCAATATTACCTTGGAAATGTATACAATCTCTTATTCAAAAAGAATAATGTATATTTTTCAGAAAACCACCTTCCTTCCTATCCCCCTTCCTCCCTTCCAAGGCTGCATTATATCCCATAGTATAAATGCACTACAATTTATCCAGCTATTACCCATCAATCCATTTTTAGTGTTTTTGCTACTATCAATTATGTTGCAAATGTAGGATTGTACATATATCATTAAACACTGGTGGTTTTATATCTGTGTGATGGACTGTGAGAAGCAGATTGCTGGGTCAAAGAGTAAACATATTTTAATTTTAATAAATATTTTTAAAATTCTCACCGACAAATTAAATGAATTGTTTTCACGGAACTAGAATAAATAATCCTAAAATTTGTATAGTGTCACAAAAGACCCCCAAGAGCCAAAGCAATTTGGAGAAAGAACAAAACTGTAGGAATCACACTCCCAGATTTCAAGATATACTACAAAGCTGTAGTAATCAAAACAGTACGGTACTAGCACAAAAATAGACACATAGGTCAAAAGAACAGAATAGAGAGCTCAGAAATAAACCCACATTTATATAGTCAATTAATCTTCAATAAAGGAGGCAAGAATATGCAATGGGGGGAAACACAGTCTCTTCAACAAATGATGTTGGGAAAAACTGGACAACTACATGCAAAAGGATGAAACTGGACCACTTTCTTACACCACACACAAAAATAAACTCAAAATGGATTAAAGATCTAACTGTGAGACTTCAAACCATAAAAATCCTTGAAGAGAACACAGGTACTAATTTCTCTGACATCAGCTGTGGTAACATTGTTCTGGATATGACTTCTTAAGCAAGGAAAACAAAGCAAAACTAAACCATACAGCAAAGAAAACCATCAACAAAACAAAAAGGCAGTTCACTGAATGGGAGAATATATTTGCAAATGATATAACTGACAAGGGGTTCATATCCAAACTATTTAAGGAACTTACACAACACCAAAACAAAACAAAACAAACAAAACAAAAGTGATTAAAAAATGGGCATAAGACCTGAATAGACATTTTTTCTAAGGAAACACACAGATGGCCAACATGAAAAGATGCTCAACATCACTAGTCATCAACAAGGAGATGCAAATCAAAACCACAATGAGATCATCAAAAGACAAGAAATAACAAGTGTTGGAGAGTGGAGAAAAAATGGTCATGTGGATGTGGAGAAAAAATGGTCATGAAGTCATGAAAATGTAAATGCTACAGCCACTGTGGAAAACAGTAGGGAAGCTCCTCAAAAAAATAAAATGGCAATGCCATATGATGCAATAATTCCACTACTAGGTATTTACCCAGGGAAAACAAAAACACTAATTTAAAAAGATACATGCACTCCTATGTTTATTGCAGCATTATTTACAATAGCCAAGATATAAAAGCAACCCAAGCGTGCATTGATAGATGTATGAATAAAGAAGATGTAGTATATAAGATATAATGGATTATTACTTAGCCATAAAAAAGGATGAGATCTTACCATTTGTGACAACATGGATGGGCCTAGATGGTATTATTCTAAGGGAAATAAGAAAGAGAGAGACACATACTATATGATTTCACTCACATGTGGAATCTAAAAACAAAGGAATAAACAAACAAGTAGCAAAATCCAACCTATAAATCCAGAGAATAATCTGATGGTTGTCAGAGGGAAGCGAGTGGGGGGGATGAGCAAAAATGAGTGAAGGGGGGTGGGAGATACAGCAAATGGAATATGGTCGATGATATTATTGTAACGACGTATGGTGACAGACAGTAGTTTAGCATAGCACAACTTATAGAGAAGCTGAATCACTATGTTGTACACCTGAAACTAATGTAACACCGTATGTCAACTATATTCAAATTAAAAATGATAAAAGTGTTGTCACCAAAATGTTAAATGTTCTCATAAATAAAGTGATGTGTTAACTAGAAATATACATTACTAGATGTATATGTCATAATGTACACATTTATCAAATCACCTTAATGTACACTTTAAATATCTTACAATGTTATGTCAGTTATACCTCAATAAAAATGAAAAAGGGTTGTGAAAATTCACTTTTCCGCCAGCAATATTTTCATTTTTTTCTGTGTCCTAGGCATAATTGCTATTATAAGTTTTTAAATTTTTTTTGCAAGTTTAAGGGTTAGAAAGTATTAACTCATCATTATTACATTCTGATCATTAGTAAGTCTGAATTTCTTCTCATATTTATTTTCCATTCAAATGTGTTTCCTTTGATTTGCCTTTCATATGATTTACATTGGGTACTTTGCCTCCTTCTTGGCATTTTTTTCCCCCCTTCTTGGCATTTGTTAAGAACTCTTTGCAAATGATGGACATTAATCTACTGTCTGTCTTCCATGTTTCAAATATATTTTTCCAAGCACCTCTATTCTCAAAACAAATAGAAACGTGTGTAATGTATGTGTAAAATAACACTTCCAAATCCTGACATACTCTGTTTATTTATAAGTCTAACATTTGACATGTACTCTAAAAAGGATTACCCCTATCTGGCATGAAATTCCAAAAAGAGGAGAGCTAGAATATCATCAGACAAAGCTCATGCTTTTCCTCCTGTTTGAAAATACTATCATACAAAAGGAATGAAATAGTGATGGTGCAGGGGGTATTTCAAATTTCTTATTTATTTTCAGGGAGATAGCTGTTCCAAAAGGAGACGAAAAAACTTGAAAAAAAAAGAGGCTAACAGTCCTCTGTGCTGTGAAACCAAGTGGAATTCAGAGAGAAACACAGAATCTCAGAAGATAAATTACAAGTTATGTTGGTATCTGGTGTAGTCTCTGCTGCTTTACCTTCCAAACTTTCCAGAGTTCTTTAGGCTTCTTTCACTGCCGTGCTAAATGGAGCAAACTATTTAGATTGGCAAAGTGACTTTGTTAAGCATGTGTCTTTGTACATTTGTCATCTTAGTTTGCATGAGTACTGAAATTATACTACTAATCAATAGGTCTGTGGTGGTGAAAGGTTTTACCTCAGTGTAAGAATCATTTTTTTTAATTTAAATTCAATTAGCCAATGTATAGCACATCATTAGTTTTTGGTATAATGTTCAGTGATTTAT
Organism: Mirounga leonina; assembly: GCF_011800145.1. Taxonomy (NCBI): domain Eukaryota; kingdom Metazoa; phylum Chordata; class Mammalia; order Carnivora; family Phocidae; genus Mirounga; species Mirounga leonina. The sequence continues at coordinate 7,193,292 of NW_023270323.1, forward strand.
TAGTTGCAAATAACACCCAGTGCTCACCACATCACATGCCTTCCTTAATGTCCATCACCCAGTTACCCCGTTTCCCCACCCACTTCCCTTTCTGCTATTTTAAATGAAGTTAATTTATACAAAGATATAGTTGGTTATTAAATGGTTTAGTGCATTTATCTTTAATTATATATATTGCATAATACATATAATATATAATTATACTTATATATGTATATACAAGTACATATAAATGTGTGTGTGTAAAATATCCCATTGTGAAAACATGACTAGGCAGTAGGTTAAGACAGGAATTAAAAGAATCATTTTACAATGGAGGACAGATATTTTAGCTCAAAGAGGTGACTATTGTGAATCGTCAAAGAGTGAATGAGTAGTAGTTTAGGTCAATGTCCAGATTTCTATTAACTGATTCTGCATCCTAACCATTAAAAATCATCACGTCATGGTATAAATATAGAATTGGGAAAAAAATGTATATATATAAGAAAGAGGGTGGGCAGGGGGAGAAGCAGAGGGAGAGGGACAAGCAGACTCCGCACTGAGCATGGAGCCCAATGTGGGGCTTGATCCCATGACCCTGAGATCAGGACCTGAGCCAAAACCAAGAGTCAGATGCTTAACTAACTGAGCCACGCAGGTGCCAATTGGAAAATACTTCTTAAATTACAGATGAAATAGTATTTCTTTTTTTCTGTATCTTTAAGATAAATATTTCATAAAATTTCATGAAATTAATACTTATTATTCATCTACCAAGAATGGTAGATTCTCATTGCCGTGAATCAGTGCAGGTCTTTAGGGTAGAGATGTGGTTAATTTGCCTTACCCATAAAGAATGAGATAATTTGGTTTTTGCTGTATAGCCAATTTATACTTCTCCTCCCCAGGCCTGAGATTACTTTTTGTTTGTTTAATCTGGCCCTTTATGCATTAAAAATTAATATAGCTAAGAAAGGAAAAATACCACTAAGAAAGTTATCATAATGTCTTTAAAACTGGAAAAAAAACCTTTTTCTTTTTGTTTTCCTCTCCCCATTAGCTCCTACTAAGTTCAGGCTCTGACATCAGACAGGCAGGACTAAATTCCTGATTTCATCATTTATTTGTGTTGTGACATTGGCTAAGTTATTTAACCCCTCTAATTTTTTATTTCATCATTCATAAAAGTTCATGGGATATGCCATATAAAGGTCTCAAATTGGTGCACTAAACATAACCAATTACCTGTATTATTCCCAGATACACTTACTAGGACTACCGTTATTGTTTCAAGAATTCATGGTGCTTTTCTCTTGGTTGAAGCCTGGATGGTTAATGTCTTATGATGAACAAATAATATTGTTTTGACCTTTTCTCTCATTTAAAAATTTGTTTATTAAATGGACCAATATTAATGACAGTAACTCCTAGCTAATACTAAGAAAAGCTATTAAGATGTCCATGTCTATTCTGTGCCTCTAAGGTCAATTGTGAACCTTTTAAAATTATCCTTTAATATATTAAGAGACTTAAATATCCCAGACTTTAGCATATTATTAGAGTTTTATTATCAATAGTTTTTATTTAAGTCCTTATTATGCTAGTAATGGATCATTAAGCACAGGATGAACTCATGGAGAGTTATAAGGAATCCTGTAATTTGATCTTCCTATAACCATTGTGTAGTCTGTACATGAAACTCATTTTAGAGATTTTTGGAAAGCATAATTACCATGAAGAAATGATGCTCCACCAATATAAGCTCATTTCACAAATGAGTCTATTTTGGACTGCCAGTAAATTTTGGAAGTGCAGAAGGATTTCATCATGATTAGGATTTCTGAAAGTCATTTCCCCATCATAAAAGTGAAAAAGAGCACATAATCATGCTCTTCTGAGGGACATTAGATTATTATGTACAAATGTACACATGAAACTCATTATAATCCCTTTATCACAATAGCCTATTTATGAAAATAGAGACTTTCTTCCACCAAATAATACAAACTGTATTTTTTTTTTAAGATTTTATTTATTTATTTGATAGAGAGAGACACAGCGAGAGAGGGAACACAAGCAGGGGGAGTGGGAGAGGGAGAAGCAGGCTCCCCGCAGAGCAGGGAGCCCGATGCGGGACCCTGGGATCATGACCTGAGCTGAAGGCAGTCGCTTAACCAACTGAGCCACCCAGGCGCCCCAATACAAACTGTATTTTAATTGCATTATATTTAAGTCACCTTTTTTGAAACACCTTTATAAACAAGAAACAGCTTTTGATAGTTGAATACCATATATTTTTCCTAAATTAAAAGCTTTTTAATTTTGTTTCTGCAAGTTATAGCAAATTGAGGAACAAAAAACCATGAAGACAAATATATTTTTAAATGTCTGAGGAAAAGGAATAGAGGGAGGGAAATTTGAATGTTGTTATTGGAATTATACATAATGCCTATTTGATATATATAACATGGTTTAATCACTGCCATCTACTTTTCTGACTAAGTCATTCTGGCAGTTACCTCAATTAATTAAAAGGAAATTAATATTCATGGAAATATAAATTCTCTTTAATAGGTACACAGCAAATATTTGCCATTATACCATTAATAAAGTTTTATATGAGTGATTTTTCAGTCAGGGGTCAATGAACCTTTCTTTATAAGGCATTTTTTGAGATAAAGAGCCTGTAAAATAATAAATTTACCCCAAAAGAGCAAAAATTAGTGCTCTTTGTTCATAACTGGACATTAACACACACACATTGCTTGCTAGAAGTTTGATTTAGATAAATTGAAGTAAGAACATTTGATGTGTATTACCTTATAACACTTTAAGATTCCTAAGGATTTGAGCTTATTTTCTAAAAAAAAAAAAAAAAAAATCATGTATGGCTTAAATAAATTTTGGCTAATTACACAATACAAGCCTAATCACCTCTTTCACTGGACACCATTGTATGTCTAAAAATGGCCTCTGAGGGATTAGAATTGGATGGCAGTTTTCCATCTAAAGCTGAAACTTCTGCCCATAATCTCAGTAGTTTGTGTATCACTCCCAACTCAGCTTCACAGAAAGGAAATCTAAATGTTCATACTAATTATGGAGGAACAGGAGTGGGTTCAAGCTAAGAATTAGGTGCAATCAGAGATGGGCTCCAACTGGTGGGAAGTCAGAAATATGTGGAAGGAGAAATAGGACATTTGACACAATTTGTGCTTATGATTGTTTTTTTGAGCAAACTGAGTCAAGTTATATAGTTTGATTATTCTGGGTTAGAGGACTACTAGAACATTATTTTTCAGGGTTTTATATTTTTCTTTTTACACTTATATTTAAATAGGTAGGTGCTAGGGAGAAATAATTTTGAGGTTAACATATAAGTATATATTTGTTTAATATCAAACAGGAACTTAAAAAATAAACTAAAAGCAAAAAATCATTTCATGCAACTCTCATTTCACTGTTCAATGATCTGGAAGATTATTAAGGCTTTTGCTTTCCTACATTTTCCAGCATCCCTTGTAGTTTTTTTTTTTTTTTAATTTTATTTATTTATTTGAGAAAGAGAGTGAGAGAGAGAGAGAGCACAAGAGGGGGGAGTGGGAGAGGGAGAAGCAGACTCCCCACTGAGCATGCAGCCCGATGCAGGACTCGATCCCAGGACTCGAGGATCATGACCTTAGCCGAAGGCAGTCGTTTAACCAACTGAGCCACCCAGGCGCCCTCCCTTGTAGTTTATTGAGGTCATGTGACTGAGTTCTGGTCAACAGTGTCAGGATGGGAGTGATACACAATTTTACCGTTAAAAGTATAATGTCTTTCTTCTGGTACTGCACAACTTTGAAAGCTACATGTTCCAGTGTGATAGCTACAAAACGGAGGTGATCTGGCATAAACATATTGGACTTATGTAAGAGAAATGAGACTCTTGTATGACCTTAAGAACATAATTTTTAGATTTGAATCTTACTAAAAAAAGAAAACACAATAAAAAAGACAAAAAATAAATAGTGCTCCGAAAGACATCAATGAAAGGTGGAAAAAAGAACAATTCTGATTAAATAATTACAGCTTAAATTTTTTTAATTTAATTTATGATAATTACTAAAAAAGGCTTAATACCAAAGTAGTAGAATGTGTAATAATTTTTATAAAAATAGAAAAACAGAAATCTTGCCATTTTCAACAATGTGGATGGAACTAGAGGGTATTATGCTGAATGAAGTAAGTCAATCAGAGAAAGACAATTATCATATGATCTCACTGATATGTGGAATTTAAGGAACAAAATAGAGGATCATAGGGGAAGAGAGGAAAAAATAAAACAAGACGAAACCAGAGAAGGAGACAAACCATAAGAGACTCTTAATCTTAGGAAACAAAATGAGGGTTGCTGGAAGGGAAGGGAGTGGAAGGATGGGGTAACTGGGTGATGGTCATTAAGGAGGGCATGTGATGTAATGAGAACTGGGTATTATATAAGACTGATGAATCACTGATGTCTACCTCTGACACTAATAATACACCATTTGCTAATAAAAAAATAGAAATACATACACAGAACATTAAATTTTATACATTTAAGAGACTATATTTAAGTTATGGCCTATTAGTAAATACTCAAGGGTGATAAAATCAACTTTTTACTATAAAAATAATCAAGAGTAGTTTAAAATAAACAAAAATATATGTAAGTAGAGTACGCTAGTCATCTCTCCACAAATGTCTGTTTTTATTACACCCCAAAGTTATAAGTTACTTTCTTATCTAATTGTATAATGGATACAATTTTTTTAAAGGAACAATATCTATCAAAGAACTCCATAATTTTGGATACTATGGAGAAGTCCACAATAGAGAGGCACAAAATACTGCCATAATAATGACATTTTGATTTCACCCTTTGTATGAATAAAAATGAAATAGATTTTGTATTTTTAAGAGATTTTGAAACATCTCGTATGCAAGCAATCTCCCTATTTTGAAAAGAGAAACCCAATTGTTAAAATGTATGATATCTACAAAAGGTTGTCAAATCTTTTCTAAACATTCTGGGTTATATCAAACAAAAAGCAATTTTTATTTTTTTATAAATTAGGTAAATTTAATTAAAAGCATATTCTCAAAATAAGAGCTGTCAATAAGAACTACTTTAGCAACTATGTTTACTTTTCTTAAATTTTAAATCAGGGATTTTACTGAACCAGCTCTCTGTCTCCCCGGCTCACAGTTTATATATGTCCAAAAAAGAATAACACAAGGTAGCACATGCTACAGATCAAAAGTAGAGCTAACGAGTTCTTTTCTTCACAAGACACTGAAGATTGCAGAATAGAGATGTCACCTAAGCAAATGTATAAATGATAGAGAGTCTTTAATGAAGAGATGGAAAATAGCATTTCAAGTGGAGAATTTTATGCCAGAAAAATAGCACTTATTCATATAATGAACAAAGACTTCTTGAACACTTATATGTCAGATGCTTAAGAAGGAGAGGCACAGGTGGATCTAACTTACTGAAGGGAATTAGGGCAGGTTTATCCTGGAAATCTGAAAGAGATTAGAAGTAGGTTGGGAGAAGAGGAATGGTAATTCTAGACTGACAGAAAAGCTTGTATAAAGGCCCTGCAGTAGAGAAGAATCTGGTGTGTATAAGAGACCGATAAACCAACCTCAACCGAAGGACGGGACGGAGGGAAGGTCAGAAACCGCAGGATCAGATATCTAGGCCCAGATAAACCACGTCAGGTCCTTGTTCATTTGTCTATGAATTAATTATAAGAGTTACGGAAAAATATGATCATGAAAATTTTGTTCACTGTAAAGCCAAAAATTTGCTGGGATTTTTATTTCCTGCTCTATAGTCACTATTGTGACTACTATGTCAACAGTAGTTTCACTGTTTCCTAGACCACATACCCTCCTATTTTTGGTTCCATCTTTCCTTTTACTATGAATTTCCTTAGTAAAAGTATTTTGCATGTCCTGGGCCTCTGTATGTATAAAAGTATCTTTATTATACTTTCACATTGATAGTTTATCTGGGTTAGGATTCTAGTTTAATTTTAATATCTTGTCCATTGTCTTCTAGAATCTAGCTTTCTCATGAGAAATCTGAGGGTACAATTGTCTTTGTTCTTTTTCAGGTGACTAAGTTTTCCCTTTTATGCAACTTTCTTGCAAAAACAACTGACTGGGTAGTGGTAACATTTACTAAAAACAGAAAGAGGGACATATTTTAGATGAAAGTTGGACATACTGAGTACTAGTGAAAGACTGAGGTTATTTTCTATGAAGATTAATGCATGCACAAAGCAAACACTGATGAACCAAATAAGGAGACATCTATTTTCACCTTTACAAATAAGCATGTTTGCTAAAGTAAACAAAAATTACCATGAAAATTAAGGCAATGTCTTTTTCTTTCTTCCAGTTTATATTTTATAACTGAATGAAAAAGGTCAATTAACACATGAGAAGGAAGCTCCCTGATAGTTTCAGAATCACATTTACTCATAAAGAAAGAATGAAGAAATGGACCTTACATGTGAAAATTTCAATCAAACAGTATCTGCTCATCCTCAGAAGGTTGCCAATAATCCACACAGCTTCTCAAATACCTGAGGTGCCTGTGAATGATTTTTGAGAACTAAAGGTCTAGGAACATTATAATCCACGTGTACAGAAACAGGTTGTCTGGTCCTTAGTTAAAACAGCTGGAATTTACTTTGTTGAAATGGATGCCAGGCATTTTATGTTGGCAGAATCTGTTCTGCTTCATTTGCAAAGGTGCTTACTCTTGTTTTCTTTCTTTTACTTTAAAAACAAGTAAGCCTGCAACACCCGGTAGCTGTCATGTCAAACTCAAGGACTGCAAGTGACGGCATTGTCCATATCTGGGGATCTGTTGCACAAAGTCATGGGGATTCCTTGATTCTAATTATCTCCAAGTGATGCGTGTCTTTCCAGAGTTAGCACTAAGTATCAAAAATGAAGAAAATGTTCTTCAGAGTTTCTTTCTCCAATATAACCCTCAAAGCAATGCTACAGAAAAAAAGAAAAAAAAAACTAATATAGAACAAGAACTTCTCACATAATTTATCGTTTCTAAGACTGACCAGAATTTATAATATGTGGGACACAAAGGATTAAACAACTCTTTAAGTGAAATTCAAATAATAAGCATGAAAATCTTCTAAGGTAGAGATGAGCACCTCAGACACACAGCATGGATTAATGATATCATGGAAAGTAAAATTCTATAACAAATTCCATTGCCTTCCTGATCCCTCTCCTCACCCCTTGTCCTTTTAATACTCTGGTACCAGATGAAATTCCTTCAAGTAGTATTTTTAAGTATGTCTCTCACCTATTCAAATATCTTTAGGAACTCCCCACCAGAAAACACAAAAGAAGCAATGAAAAGCTCTCTGGAATCTGGCTCCATCTTGGGTTCCTAAGGTCCTATCCTTCTATGAATTGTTTCTTCCAACATGATACATGAGTTTGTTCTGAACATGTTTTGCTTCCTGTTCAAAAAACTGGGGGTTTTTTTGTTTGTTTTTTTATGTTATGTTAGTCACCATACAGTACATCATTAGTCTTTGATGTAGTGGTCCATGATTCATTGTTTGCATATAACACCTAGTGCTCCATGCAATACGTGCCCTCCTTAATACCCATCACTGGGCTAACTCATCCCCCATCCCCCACAATTGACAAGGCAAGAAACAACAAATGTTGGAGAGGTTGTGGAGAATGGGGAACCCTCTTACACCACTGGTGGGAATGCAAGTTGGTACAGCCACTTTGGAAAACAGTGTGGAGGTTCCTCAAAAAATTAAAAATAGATCTACCCTATGACTCAGCAATTGCTCTACTGGGTATATACCCCAAAACTGGGCTTTTTCATTCTATTTGACTAAGCTATCAGGTCTTGCCCTCTAAATGCCCTACCAATAAACCCAATTAAATTGTATCACACTTCTGTTTCAAACACTATTATCCTCCCGGCCCCTTAGGATGCATTTTCCTTCTTCGGATCCTAAATTTTAATATTTTAGATAGATTTGGGTTATATCCTTTCCCATAATTCACATTCAGTATAGTGTGTAGTGCAGGACACCATTTATGGTGATTCAAATTGTCAGTTCATTTGGCTCTTCATTGAACATTATTGAGTATTAGTGTATTAACTATGCCTCAAAATTAATAATTATAAAAAGACAAACTTTCTTTTGATTAAAGGACTAAAATAAATGACTAACTGAAATGTCTCCAACATAGGAAGTATTAATGCTACTATTTTTTTTAAAGATTTTATTTATTTATTTGACACAGAGAGAGAGAGCGAGAGAGAGAGAGAGCAGGAGCAGGGGCAGAGGGAGAAGCAGGCTCCCCACTGAGTAGGGAGCCCAACGGGGGACTCGATCCCAGGACCCTGAGCTGATCATGACCTGAGATGAAGGCAGACACTTAACCGACTGAGCCACACAGGCATCCCTTAATGATACTATTTTTTTAAATGTCTTTTTTCCTTAAGACATTCTTACACACAGTCTTTATGTCTACTATTGTCCTAAGATAACCACAGATCCATGATCATGAGCAAGTAATATTTAATTCTTTAAGCCTTTTCTCGTGCTCGCTTCGGCAGCACATATACTAAGCCTTTTCTCACTGCAAATTTGTATTACTCTCTCATTCCTGCATCAAAGAATCAAACATAAAAGCCGAAACCATGAAAACTACAGTGTTTTGTTTAATCTTGGAGTGAAATAGTTCTTTGGATGCATGACAACAAACATAGAAAACAAAGTAATTCAACTATATAATTCAACTATATAAATAGTTCACAAAATTTAAAGTGTATATAATCTTCAGCACAGTAATTCTACTTTAATTAGAGATAAATCCTTTTAGAGATAATTGCTCAAATGCACATGTGTGACTGTGTGTATAGACATAAATTATATATATGCATATTATATATACATACATATGTATAATTCTGTTTAAGAATTTTCTGTGCAGATACAATTACTCAATTGTATATATAAACATTACATATGTATACAATTCTATACACATGTATACATATGTGTGTGTATGTTTATATGTATATATACACAAATACACATTTTTACACCATTTTAAAGTTGTTGTGTTTTTTTTATTATTATTAGTCTCTACATACGCCCAACATGGGGCTTGAATTCATGACCCCAAGATCAAGAGTCACATGCTCTTTTGACTGAGCAGCGAGGTGCCCCTGAACCATTTTAAAAAGAAACAGTAACCAAATGTAAATAGCCTAAATTCCTAAGAATAAGGGAACAGTGAAACATAATTTTACTATTTCTGTACAATGGGCTATTGCACAGCTATTAGAAAGGACAAGGTAAACAAGGTGCTGATATTGGAGAAATGGCCAGAACACATAGTAAAGAAAAACAGGTCATATACTAGTATAACTTTTGCATAAAACTGGATCGCATTTTGTCCTTAAAGGATATGGAAAGGATTCTGATGTGGAACTAAGAAATTAGCATTTTTTTTAAAGCTATGGGTGTTCCTAAAATTAGACCGCTTAGAATTCATTGATTGACCTAACATTTCAAGTTGATTTCTGACCAGCACCAGTTTTGGTCTCACTATCCTCTTCCTGACCACAGAAATATATATGTAAATCCCATCTTTTTCTGCATTCCCTTAATGAAGCATTACTCCTATGATATCTGCATTTTCATTTCATATTGTTATTTCAACACAGAGATATCAGATAAGAATCTATACAATGAACTTAGAATAAAATAAGGGAAAATATGCAAGGATAAATTTGTCTTATGTTTGCTAATCCAACAATGGTGGAAAATCAAGTCAAGAATATATAATCATTTTTATTCAATTACAATTAATTGTTGTTTGTAATATTTTGGTCTTTATTCATCACACTTAATGAGGATAACAAGTTATTTCAACTTCCTCTGGAATCAAGGGTGTATTTTTAATAATTTTACTCTATTCACTTGAGGTTTTGTGTTGTTTTTTTTTTAACCTGCTAATTGAATATTTGTATTCTTGGCTAAGGAACATTAGCTATTGTTTTGAACCTCTCACTTAATACAGTCTCCTTTCATTATATATTCTTTACAAGTACCTCAGGAAACAGTAGGTCATCTTTCATTTTTAGAGATTCAAATGAGCAATGTTTCATTTCTTTACTATATATTTCTTTAGTGTAAATCAAATGTAATGGAAATTTATTACACCAGTAATAAACTTCAGACATTTAACAAGGACAATCTGTACTGCTCATGCACATAGAGGAAATGAATTCTTGTGTGTCAGTACTTGGCAATTGCCCCTCTTAGCCTGGCTGGAAAACTTATAAATGGAGTACCTTTCAACTGATGTCATCTCTATGATATAGTTGTCAGGTAGCAAATAAACTAAAACACTGAAATATATTTATTTTTTTAATTTAGTTGAAATATGTATACAAGTGGCTTAAGAAAAAAAAATTTTTACACTTTCACTCGTCAGAGATATGGCTACTGTATATGTATATATTTTACAAAAATGGATTCATTGTAAAAATAACATTCTAAACTTTCTCTTTAAATATATTCAGTTATTGGGGTGCCTGGGTGGCTCAGGCATTAAGCATCTGCCTTCAGCTCGGGTCCTGATCCCAGGGTCCTGGGATCGAGCCCCACATTGGGCTCCCTGCTCTGCGGGAACCCTGCTTCTCCCTCTCCCACTTCCTCTGCTTGTGTTCCCTCTCTCACTGTATGTCTCTCTCTCTCTCAAATAAAAAAATAAATATATTCAGTTATTATTTATTAAAATAACTTTTAAAATACTATATGTTACTTAAATATAGAATCTTTAAAAAGTCAAACACAAAGAAATAAAGTAAAGTGGTGGTTTCCAACCAGGGGCTAGGGATGGGGGAAATTGGAAGATATCAGTCAAAGGGTACAATCCTCCAGTTATAAGTTTAACAAGTTTGGGAGATCTAATGTACAGTGTGGTGATTATAGCTAATACTACCATATTATGTACTTGAAAATTTCTAGGAGATTTATGGAGGTGTTAGCTAATGCTATAATGGTGATCATTTTGCAATACATAAATGTATCAAATCAACACATTGTATACCTTAAACTTACACAATGTTATGTCAATTATATCTCAGTGAAGTTGGGGAAAACGGTAACTTTTATTTCTATTAAGTACATTTTAAAAAATAAAGGGAAAGATTAAAGTACTTAAATATACACATTTTAAATTATGTATACAAATCCTCCTTGAATCCTCTTTCATTTCATTTCCATAGGAAATACAGCAAAGAATCACAGAAGTGTTAAAATAGTTTTTTTAAAGAAAGAAATTGGAAAGCAGGCTGGAAGAAGAAAAAGAAAAAATAGAAAGATAAAGTAATTGATTAAGATAGGTGTTAAAACAATGGTGATGTTAGAACACAATTAAAAGTAAATAAAAATGTTCAGCAGATAGATGGCTTTTACTTCCTAGTCCCCAAAGTTTAGTTTTTGCTAGCTACATTTGAAATTTCTAAGCAGGACAAGGCAGGACAAAGGTTTTCTGATGACTCCTGTTCATCAGATGATTCTAAATCTGTAGATCACAGAGGAGGCCAGTAGCCCGGTTCTGAGCAAAGGAGTGTGTGTGTGTGTGTGCATGTGTGTGTGTGCATGTGTATGCACATGCTTTGGGGACTGGAGAAGGGCTTGGAAAGAAGTTGCAGAGGCAACACCAACTTGGGTGGCTGTTCTAGTAGTACAGTCAACTCTTTATTTTCCATCTCTACTTCGTTCTCCATTTCTTTAAACTGGGGGCTCTATTTTTCTAACTAATTTTTCACTCCTAAGTTTGTCTTCCCCTTTAAAGAAAATATATCTCTACTTTTAATATTTCTGGTTTTATGTTTTACATTATACCCTCACTTCAGGTTTTTATCTTGCATGGTTTTTGAAATAAAGAGTCAAATATATTTTGCAGGTGGAATGGACTAAAGAGGCTATAGGTTTAACAGAAATTTAGGCTTATCGTTTTTGTCTTGAACAAATGAATGACTTGTAATTCCATTACCATGATGAAAAATATTCTGATTTGGGTAAGTGGAAATGTTGGTGGGGAGTTGAAATCTGTCATGTGTATTTTAGACATATTAACTTTTGAGACATCTTTAAGACAACCAAGTAGGATATCAAGAAGGGAGATATATATGTTGGAATCTATGGCTTTAGACTAAAATATAAATTCCAGAAGAATCACCATTCTACATTATGTGATAAGAATGCTACAAAATACTGTTTCATGTCAAATCAGCTTGTTAAAAATGTTGTTTGTAAATGAGGGAAATTTGGTATTTTAAACACTTTGACATCTTTGTTTTATGAAAATTGTCTTATATATTGTAGCATTTTTAGCATGCCTGGTCCCAGATCACTAAATATTCATCATGTCCATCCAGTCTTGTGACAACCAAACATCACCTTTACCTACACATATTTTCAGGTTCCCCTTAGAAGGGGTGCCCTGTCCACTTCCAACCGTTGTGGGTTAAAGTCCAAAATGATTCCTTAATACAAGATTTCAAAGGTTTAATATAGTCATATATATTGTGAGATACCAAGAGGATGCTATGTAGGTTGCATTCCCAAAATATATTTATCATTGAATACTTATTTTGTGGCAGTCTACTAGTGAGTTGTAATCAATAATTTGGGAACCACCGATTTATGGCTGAGAACACGAATCCCTCATCAGACATTAAGTTGGTTGTGTAAAGAACCCAGAATTTCTTACTACTTTATTCTTAGTTTTGAATTGCTGTGGGATTCTAGAATACTTTTCAAATAACAATGTATTGAACTATAAAAAATATATATTGGTATGAACTATGTAAATAAAAAAGAAAACATGCTATATCCCCTTCCATTTTAACAATTATCTCACTCCACAGAGGTAATTCTATTAACAGTTTGAGATTAATTTTTCCAGATATTTACAGAATTCCTTCTTAACCTGTATTGAGATCAACCTTCCCACTTGATTTTAAGAGATATGATAGCCTTTAACTTTCACATCTGTCAGAACCTATCAACTGTAGCCCCTGCTTGATTGACTGTTAAATGGCCTTAGTTCAGATAAAGGGTACTTGCCATCACATTAACCCCTTGACTGTAGTCATCAAAAGCTCAGTTTAAAGCAAGAAAATTTATGGTGGATTTTCTGAAAAATACAGTCTCTTTTTCTTGGGGATATTAAACTATGTCTTTTCATTGTCACCCTGAGAAAATCGCTTATCTCAATGATAATGATCCCTATGGTCTAGGCTTACAGAGCTACGCTTTGGCATGGTGCCCCCCACTATGATGGAGAGAAATATCCAACAGCATTGTATATTTACTCGAAGAATGCCACTGTTCTCCACATTAAGATACACCATTTTCTTAAAGAGGCTAAAGGATGAATTCTTTATTTGGACTATAGAAATAGTTACGCTTCTCTTACTTAACCAATTCATCTTCTTTCCCCTTATGTTTGACTCTCATAATATTTTTGGGGGGGTCCTACATCTAAAATAAATTTTGTTTCAGGTTCTAGAATGTTTAGAACTAATCTCCTGGCCTAATTCCAAAATGATGAGGCTGTTGTGGCCTATTTGCGTACACTAATTGGATGCTGACTTTATCTCACTTTCCATTCCTGATTTTATTGTGACCTTGCTGCCTCACCTCTTTTGTTTTACTATTCTGTTGATACACTTTGGTATTTATTTATCTTTAAAAATTTTTTAAAACCTTGTTGAAGCAAGCTTCACATATATCCATACCGCACATACATGCATGTGTGTCTTGTCTTGGCTTTGTAATCATGAAGAAAATGTTGAGATATTATTCCCTTGTCTCTTCCTCTTTATGTTCTCAGGATAATTAAGCATTTGTAATTCCAGTATAGTTTTCTATGAACTTTCAATTTTGTTCAGATTAGAATAAGCTTTCTGGTTTCCTACTATGTAAAAGATACTAAAAATAAAAGTAATTGAACTATTTATAGTCTACTCTTCCATTTGCTGATTTTCATCACCATTTATTTATTTGACTCTCACCTTAATACTCTGAAGTAAGTTAGATAATTATTTTACAGATGAGACAGGAGAGATAAAATGACCCTAAAAATGTGAGTTAGATAGAAATTCATACAGCTATTCAGATATTCCATGTTTAAGGCCCATACAACTATTTCTCTATAAACCACTGCAGAAAATGGTAAAAAGTGCTTCAGATTAAGATATAAGATGTTTAGTTATTTTTAACTATAATATAAGGTGGGATAAAAGTGGCTTAAACATAACACATTGTGCTTTGGGAATTCAAGCTTCACAATGGAAGAAAAAAGGAAGAATTCATAGAAAAACAAATAGTTCAGATGAAACTTTACATATTTTAACAAGCAGACAGAATAATAAAAGGTGACTGCAGCAAAATAATCGCATGAGCAAAAATGCAGAGGGAGTTAACTAAACATGTGACATTTTTGGTGTAAAATGATTTACTTGCTTTGCCTTATAGCTAGGACACATATAGAAAAGCCATATGACTCAAGGCTAAGAAGATAGTTGGGATCCTTCTGTCATCATGAATGTCAAGCATTGTCTTACTGCTGTTACCAGGCGATGAACTCTGCCTCGGTGTTTGCTTCAGAAATTCTGGAGACACTATAGGAAAGGATCCTAAAATAATTAAGGCAATAAAGGCAATCTCCTGTTTGTGACTGAGAATTATGAAATAATGCTGGTATTTATCACACTGAACTACCTTCAGGTATTTAAACTAATTCTAAAAGGTGCTTCCTCTTTGATGGTGGGACAACTAAGCTCTCACTGCCTTGTTGGTATTTATATTTAACAGTCTCAGGGCCTTAGAAGTCAACTCAGGAGGAAAGTAAATTGTCCCTGTGCAGCTTGAATTGGACACTCATTTATTTCCTTATATTCATAGCAAACACAGGCTTTTAATTGCATTTCTGAGTTATGAGCACTTACACTAGGAGTATTTGAACTTTTGCCCAATTGATAAAGAGGTTCTAAAAACACTTCTGAGTCTCTAGTAAGTAAGCAATTAGACTGTTAATCTCATCTCCATGCTGCTTGATGCTTAGCCTGTTGCTCCCCAAACATGAAGGCATAAAATGCAATTAACAAGAGGGAAGGGAGAATCAGGTCCCTCACGTTCAATCTGCAGCCTTCTGAGAATTTATCTGTGTCCCACCCCCCAGGGATCACAGGCTGCCTCCCTGCAGGAAACTCTCACATACTGGCTACAGGTTGGTTTCAGCCAAAAGGAGGCACCAACGGGAGACTGAAGTACAAAGGGAAGGAGATGTTGGGGTATATCTTCCTACCTCCTCCCCTACTTCAGTACTTCTCTGACAGTGACTACATCCCTTCAAGAAAACTCCAACTCCATTCCAGCAGCCATTCTCTGCTCACGGCTCCAGCTTTCTATGGACTCTGGTAACACTATTTCCACTTTCTCCTTGGTATCCAGGGGTGTCATTGGTTTCCAGCTTCCTCAACTGTGGCCATATTTCTGTAGCTATCTCTTCATTAAAAACTCCTTATCTAAACCATCTGCATGAGTTGTTTCCTGCTAGAGCTCTAACTGATACAGGTAGAATAGTATAGTTTTGATCATTACTTACTCTATACCATTTACTTAATTAAAAGTTTTATTATTTATGTATTATTTATGTATTTATGTATTATTTATGTATTGTGTGTATTTTCTTCTAGGCTTTGTCTCTCAGAGAGAGTTTCAATATATATCGCAAGTTAGCTGCTAAAAAAAAAAAAAGTTCAATATAGGAAAGGCACTCTCTTTCCTGGGAGACAGGAGGAACTACTAAAGGAAAATTTTACCTACACAATTGGTTTACCAAGTTTGGTCCCAAGCCACCTGCATCAACATCATCTAGGAACTAGTTAAAAAATCAAATTCTCAGGCCTTACTCAAGACTTACTGAATTAGAAACTATTAGGGGAAGTCATTGAGAAGATGTGACTGCTGGTTGGACCAAGGCACTTGGAGGCTCCCTAACACATAACCTGTCCTTGGAATATGACATCCTCTTGCCTTCCCCACTCTCAGAAACTGTCCGAAGGACACAGCCTTGAGATAGAATGTGGTAGTGAGACTATCCGGATAGTTTATGTGACTGAATCCAGTTAAGGCCTCTATCTGAAGTTTAAAGATTTGGCCAGCAGGTCCAAAAATCTACTTGTCTTGTGACTACCTAAGATAAGCCTCCTAAGTAAGTTTCTTTCTTTCTTTTTTTTTTTAAGATTTTATTTATTTGAGAGAGAGCAAGCATGAGTTGAAGGGGGGAGGGCAGAGGGAGAAGGAGAAGCTGGCTCCCTGCTGAGCAGGGAGTCTGACACAGAGCTCCATTTCAGAATCCCAGGATCATGACCTGAGCCAAAGGCAGACACTTAATAGACAGAGCCATCCAGGTGCCCCAGTTTCTTTATTAAACTGCCATCTACCAGTGTGAAGTGGTCTTCCTCTTTCTTCAATCTCTCCCTGCCCCTCTGCATTTGGGGGCTGGTTTCTGATTACACCTGGGAAGCTCCCCAGGAGGTTGCAAACCAACAAGAAACACTAGGAATTAAGATAATCTGTGTTTCCGGCGCCTGGGTGGCTCAGTTGGTTAAGCGACTGCCTTCGGCTCAGGTCATGATCCTGGAGTCCCGGGATCGAGTCCTGCATCGGGCTCCCTGCTCGGCAGGGAGTCTGCTTCTCCCTCTGACCCTCCTCCCTGTCATGCTGTCTCTCATTCTCTCTCTCTCAAATAAATAAATAAAATCTTTAAAAAAAAAAAAAAAGATAATCTGTGTTTCAAAATGCCTCCCAGGTAACTCTATGCTAAAGTATGAGTAGTAGGCTCTTAACAATTAAGAAACATAATCCATGTTCTTTCCATGTTCCTATAAACTAAAAATCTTCAGTATGTCTCTATTTCATGCAAAAATATCCAGATATTATTTAAGACATCCAGAAGTGAATTCTAATCTACCTTCTTGGTCTATAAGCCTTTCTTACCTATTGAATTCCTATTTGTTATTCAAAATTTGATATGAATGGCTCTTGCCTTCAAAACTTTCCTGTGCTTTAAAAGCAAGATGAATCTTTCCTTTGTTCTGGTATTTTCGTGTGTTGCTTATGCTCCCTTAGCCACTGCAATATGTTTAGTTTTCTTTTTCTCTTTTTCTTATCTTCACCAGACTATTACTGAGAGTACAAATGATGCCCAAATGTTCCTTGAATGCTTTTTTCTAGCCTTACAGAATATAGTTGGGTTAGACATTATTAGCATAGCCTGACCTATCAAAAACACTGTCGATAATTGAAAATGCACATTAAAATAAGGTAAAGTTCTTTGAAGAAACTTTTAACAATGTAAACAATATAAATAAAGGCTAGGTAATTAATAGTATTAAAATGAGATAAGGAGTTATAAAAAAATAGCACGTTTTCTTTTTTTCTATCGTTAGACGATTGCTTCATAACAAATACTGTTCTAGAATATAATGTATAAATTGTAGGAGAATGACATCAAAACTAAGACAAAACAACATCTACAATATTTATGTTTCAGAAATAATCAGTGTTACTTAGAATACAACATTTATCAAGATTAAATAATATTAGAAAAAAGATTGATGTGACACAAGGATGAATTTGTGGTAAGAGATAAACTTTTAAAGCATAGATTTGTATGTTTTAATGATTCATTTACTTGATACTATACATTATCAAAATGCATCTTTGCTGTAATGTAATCATTTAAAAATAAAACTATAAACAGTCTGTGATTTTTTAAATCCTTAAATCATTACAGAATTTATGTAACTCAAAAGGAAGATTTAATTCTCAGAAAACTGAGTAATCCTAATGAAAAAAATAGGGCTAACATTATCCAAAACAAGAAGTGATCAAAAAAACTTTGACAGCTCTTGGGCGCCTGGGTGGCTCAGTTGGTTAAGCGACTGCCTTCGGCTCAGGTCATGATCCTGGAGTCCCGGGATCGAGTTCCACATCGGGCTCCCTGCTCGGCAGGGAGTCTGCTTCTCCCTCTGACCCTCCCCCCTCTCATGCTCTCTCTATCTCATTCTCTCTCTCAAATGAATAAATAAAATCTTAAAAAAAAAAAAAAAAACTTTGACAGCTCTAGATTTTTAAAAACCTCATAGAAAGATATAGTTAAACCAAACAACATGAAATTTATGAGTTTTTTTAATACAAGAACTTTGCCATTAATTATATATTTTATAGGAATTATTGCTAAATTCCAGGGAGCGCTTATTGAATAAGCAGTTGCAAATCCTTCTGTAATCAGAAGGAATAAACATTTTGAAAATAAAATGCATTTATTAACTAAATATTTGTTGTCAAACGCATGTCTTTCCTGGTGCTACAGTGGACTCAGTGCATAAACTAGTGTTTAGGAGTAAAGTGCAATCCATGTAGGAAAAATAGAGTATTTTAGGGCACTATGTTAGAGTAAGAATTTATTCCATGATAACTTAATATACTTGTACAACTTAGGGTTGTGTGAAACAGTTATGTGAAAAATTAATCACACATTTTATGACAAAGTCAAGCTCATCCACGCAGTGACATCTGTAATAGTCCCATTTATTTTGTGCACTGTCTATAAAAGATTACAATAATGAACCAAGTTAAAGAGATCTGCACCTTTACTTTTTTCAGTAGAAACATACACTTATATTTCTCATTTTGTCCAAAAGCCAAGGCACATATTTATGAGATGACTGATTAGTCAACACTCAGAAACTAACTAGCCTTTCTGAGAAAAGAAGGTAGGACCTTGATTAAACAATTCTTATAAACAACTGTGCCAAACAGATATAATAAAAACAGAAATATATCTAACAGAATAATGAGTAATCATAAAGTAGACTTTCAGGATGGAAGAAAAAAAAAGCCTCAGAAGGGTTAATTTGCTTCAAATAATCCTTTTTTTTTTTTCCAGAGAAGCTGGAAGTGAGGTTTTTGTGTAAATTTTCCACTTTCAATATACCCAATGTGGACCAAAGACTATTAGTTTGAGAATTTTGCAAATTCTTATTTTGGTTTTCATTTATCCAGTATGCTAACCTTCTTTCCTTTTTTAGGTTCAGAAGGTCACTTCCTTCCTTAGAAATGAATGACCAAGGATTTCTTTCATGAGTCCCGCCTCCACAACTCTCTCAGACCCCAGAATGGCATTGGCTCTCCCTCTCTAGCAGCCACATTAAGTCATTTAAATTTAAATTAATTAAAATATATCAAGATACAAAATGTGGGTCACAACACCAACATTTCTAGTGCTCAGTAGCTATATTTGGCTGTGGCCCTCCCACTGGATGGAGGAGGTAAAGAATATTTCCATCATTGCCAAATGTTCAACTGGACAGTACTGGTATCTCAGTTCTCCAACTAATTATAAAAACTTCTTTGTAGTCTCTTAATATATTAGTAATGTGCCTTTAATAAGCTGGGTTTTTTTTTTAATTCACAGACTTCAGTTCCCTGTTCTATCATTTTCTTTGTGTTGCCAGCACATTGCTTTGCACACTTATTGGCTTATATATTTAGTGTTCAAAAAATCAGGTAGGATTAATAACTATTATTATAGCACTTACGACTTTTGTATTCATTATTTTGTACTTGATGGAATTAATGGCCAAGATTCCCACAGAAGACAGTAAGTAAATCTATATAAAACTATAACGTTTTAGTGATACAAATGTTTGCACCTTGTCGAAAATGGGAATTCAATGTCTAGTTTGTCTATGCTGTGGTAAAACAAACATGGAGCTACAGACCTAAACCCTTAAATAGAACTCATTATGTACTATTACTGTTCTAAGTACTTTATATTTATTAATTGATTTAACCCATTGTGATAGGTACAATTGTTATTTTTATTTTACAGAATAGGAAACTGAGGCAAACAGAGATTAAGTTAACTTACCTAAGGTTATACAACTATTAAATAGCTGGCTGAAATGCTCTAACTCTGCCTTTTTTTTTGATTATTAGTTTGTGACTTTGGACAAGTCATGTATTCCCTTAAGGCTACACACCTGTAACTTAGAGGATTGCTTTAAGGACCTTAGAACATACCACTAGTATGTAATAAGTACTCAGCAAACAGAGATCCCTCTCCCTCTTGCTTCTCAAAGCATCTGAGTGGCTTATCTTTAATATCTAGGATTTACTTGTTTTAAAATAATGTTTAAGAGTCTCTTGGAACACAGTTTTGCCTTTGGTATATGATTTTCTTAAGTATCTTCAGCACTTTTTACATTTGTATGTAAAAAAAACCCTCTACAATAAATATTTTACTAAAATTAGTGAGATGGATCAAATAAAATTCTAAGCTAATAATTATTCTTTGAGAGGACAAATATGAATCTACTTAAGAAGAAGTAGGAAATAGGAAAACTAGGACTAACAGATTAATGGCCATTTCATTTGCTTTATACTGTGGAAAGGATCACTGTGTATTCCTTTTCCTGACCTTGTTTTGAATGTGTTTCCAGTGCATTTACATAAGATTTTATTCCAGTTCATATACTAAAGTTAATTATGGAATTACCATGCAACTGTAAATGTCTTTAGCAGAGCTTCTAGTACTGACTTCATTCTTCTCCTGAATTTTTATTTTTTGTTTTCTTGTGCTTATAATTGTCTTGAATATAGTATTAATATGGATTAAAGCTTCTAAGTTATGTTTCTGCTACACTGTGATGAGAGTGCAAAAGCATCCCTCTGGTTACAGCTGCATCTGTCTCAAACCAACAACCGAATTTTTTTCAGATTCATAGGGAGCCATGCTCATTATATTCTCCAGGTTTAGGGCTTCAAGCATTAATTTTTTTCCTGGACACATGAATAATCAGCAAACTGTTAACAAGCCAAAGAAACAAGTAGATTACTTTTGTGTATTAGTGGAGGATTATGTGACCCAATAAGATTGTATTGCTAATATTCATGCTCCTTTTTGTTCAAATTATTACTTACTGACATGCTTGGTAAGTATTACATATTCCTGTGTGCAGATTACAAAACTATTCTATTTTTATTTAATAAACAATGTCTGGTATAATGTCACTAGGACACATCCTTTGAGTTATTTTTACACCAGTAGCAAATTGTGCTAATCTAGCAATACTTTCCTCCCTGAAACTTTAAGAAAAGCACCTCATGCTGATAAACATACCAAGTATGTATTTAATGTCAACAGTATCATTATTATTATAGTACTATTATTAAATCGTAGATATAGAAACATGGAAGTTGAATGCTTTTGTTAGTGATTACAAATATAAAATATGTCCAATTACATTTATAGTGTTTAATAAATCAATAGTGTTATGCATCTGAATTTTTACATGTATAGTTTCCTTTACTCCCCTGTCTCTTTTCTGTCTTCATGTTCTAACTAGAATGAATAGAATTACAATGACCGGAATATATTCAGCAGAATTACACAGAAGATGTTCAAGCGACACCCGACAATGCATTTCTTTCTGCTTCTCCACAATTTTGGTTCATATGTGGTTTTGCCATATGTGTTTTAACTACTGCCAGGGCTCTTCAGTCTCAGTTTTGCTTCCAAAGAACATTGACTGTAGCTCACGTTATTCCAATTCAGAATCCATAGGGCAATGTGTCTCAACTAAATTAGATATGCACCCTAATCCACCAGCGGTGGCTAAATGAAAATGGTGTGTTTGGAGGGGAGAAGGGGGAGAGATATAAACACTGTAACATTACCATGTAAGCTTATCCTACCTTCAAGGTAAAGAAGGGGGCTATGCACAGGACAGACACCTCAAACTACATATATCACACCCATAAAAGAGATTTCACTTCATCAGGTTAGCAAGAAATGAATCCTTCCAAGAGATATACAGCCTGACTCAGGGCTCAATCCCAGGACCTGGGGTCATGACCTGAGCCAAAGGCAGAGGCTTAATCAACTGAGCCACCCAGGCGCCCCTGCTCTTTGTTTTACTGCACCTCACAGGTATTGCATTTTTTACAAATTGAAAGTTTCCGGCGACAGCGTTTGCTCACTTTATGTCTCTGTGTCACATTTCAGTATTTCTTACAATATATCAAATTTTTCATTATTATTATATCTTTATGGTCATCTGTGATCAGTGTAGCACTGTAATTATTTGGGGTGCCATGAACTGCACCCATAGAAGACAGTGAGCTTAACTGATAAATGTTGTGTGTGCTGACCGCTGCAGTGACTGACTGTTCCTGTCTCTCTTCTTCTCCTCGGGCCGCCCTATTCTTTGAAACACAACAATATTGAAATTAGGTCAATTAATAACCCTGCAATTGTTTTGAAGTGGTCAAGGGAAAGGCAGACTTGCAGTTCCTCACTTTAAATCAAAAGCAAGGGGCACCTGGGTGGTTCAGTCGGTTAAGCATCTGCCGTCGGCTCAGGTCATGATCCCAGGGTCCTGGGATGGAGCCCCACATCGGGCTCCCTGCTCAGCGAGGAGCCTGCTTCTCCCTCTCTGTCCTGCTTGTGCTCTCTCTCTCACTCTATCTCAAATTAATAAAATCTTTTTAACAAAACAAATAAATCAAAAGCAAAATGGTTGACCTCAGTGAGAAAGACATGTGGAAAGCTGATGTAGGCCAAAAGCTAGGCTTCTTGCACCAAATAGCTAAGTTGTGAATGCAAAAGAAAAGTACTTGAAGGAAATTAAAAGTGCTATGTCAGAGAACACATGTATGATAAGAAAGTGAAACAGCCTTATTGCTGATATGGAGAGTTTAAGCGGTCTGGACGGATGATCAAACCAGTCACAACATTCCCTTAAGTTAAACCCTGATCTAGAGCAAGACCCTAGATCTCTTCAATTCTCTGAATCCTGAAAGAGGTGAGGAAGCTATAGAAAAAAGTTTGAAGTTAACGGAGGTTGGTTTATGAAGTTTAAGCCAAGAAGCCATCTCCATAATATCAAAGCACAAGGTAAATCACCAAGTGCTGATTCAGAAGCTGCAGCAAGTTATCCTGAAGAACTAGCTAAAATAATTAATGAAGGTGGCTACACTAAACAATAGATTTTTAATGTACATGATACAGTTTAACATTAGAAGAAGATGCCATCTAGGACTTTCATAGCTAGAGAAAAAAGGTCACTGCCTGCCTTCAAAGCTTCAGAGGACAGTCAGATTCTCTTATTAGGGGCTAATACAGCTGATGACTTTAAGTTGCAGCCAAAGCTCATTTACCGTTCCAAAAATCCTATGGCTTTTAAGTATTGGCTAAATCTACTTTGCTTGTGCTCTATAAATGGAACAACAAAGCCTGGATGGCAGCACATTTGTTAACAACATGGCTCACTGAATATTTCAAGCTCACTGTTGAGAACTATGCCCAGGAAAAAACAAACAAACAAACAAAATCCCTTTTAAAATATGACTGCTCATTGACAATGCCCTGGTCACCTGAGTTCTGATAGAGATGTACATGAAGAATAATGATGTTTCCATGGCTGCTAACACAGATCCATTCTACAGACCATGGATCAGGAGTAATTTCAACTTTCAAGTCTCATTCGTTAAAAAATACATATTTCATAAGGCTCTAGCTACCATAGATAACTATATCTGTCTATGATGGATACGGACAAATTCAATTGAAAACCTTTTGGCAAGTATTCATCATCCTAGATGCTATTACAAACATTAATCGTTCATAGAGGTAAAAATATCATCATTAATAGGAATTTGGAAGAAGTGGCTTCCAACCCGCATGCATTGAGGGATCCAGGACCTTCAGTAGAGGAAGCAACTGAAAATGTGTTGGAAATAGCAAGAGAACAAGGGATAGAAGTGAAGCCTGAAAATGTAACTGAATTGCTGCATCTCATGATAGAACTTTAACGGATAAGGAGTTTCCTCTTATAGATGAGCAAAGAAAGCAGTTTCTTGAGATGGGATTTACTCCTGGTGAAGATGCTATTAAGATTGCTGAAATGACAACAAAGGATTTGGAATATTACATACACTTAGTTGATAAAGCAGCTGGAGGGTTTGAGAGGACTGACTCCAATTCTAAAAGTTCCACTATGGGTAAGACGTTATCAAACAGCATCTCATGCTCCAGAGAAGTCATTTGTGAAAGGAAAAGTCTATTAATGCACCAAAATTCATTTGACATCTTATTTTAAGAAATTGCTATAGCCACTCCAACCTTCAGCAACAACCATCCTGAACAGTCAGCAGCCATCAACATCAAGGCTAAACCCTCCACCAGAAAAAAGAAAGAAAAAAAAATATATATATATATTCATTCAATATATATATTGCACAGTGGTCTGGAACTGAACTCACAATATCTCCAAGGTATGTCTGTAGTGTCTTTACTGATCTACTAGTAATGAGAACAAAGAGGCATTTAAACATGCCTTTTTTTTTCTGAATATGCACGGCCAACTATGATATCTTGGAGACAATTTCTATTTTCCTAATGAAGAAAGTTGAGAATTAACTAAGCTAATTAACTAGGTTCCTTAGTCATTACTTCTGTGATTATCTTTGTTAGTTCCTCATTTAGGGTTATAGATTTAGCAAATAAAAATCAAGGACACCAGTTAAATCTGAATTTAAGATAATTTTTTTTAGTATAAATAAGTTTCATTTAATACTTGGGACATACTTAAATCATTTTTTGTTAATCTGAAATGCAGATTTAATGAGGCATCTTCTATTTTATCTGATCTTAGCACAGTTTTACGTGGATAATTACTACTAGCATTTGTTTAGATACTTCTGTTCTAGAAATAAACTAAGAGAAAGTGATCTCTCAATCATAATTTCATTTTAGAAATTGAGAGAGTGTTACAGTATTTTAAATTTTATTTAAAACTATAATTTGCCCATAGGCTTCATGCCAACCCTGGACTTTTCCTGGCACAGTGAAGACCTCTAGTTTTCATCCTTAATGCCTAACAAGCCATATCTTTTATTAATACATTTCAGCTAATGATGTGCAAAAACATGGCTGCTTCCTTTAAACAAGATTGTTTAAATCTGCTTAATAGCTTTTTAAACTTTACACTAAGCTATTAACTCAGGAAGTACTTACAGAGTTAAGTGCTAAAATGGTACATAGTGAAGTTTAATTGAAGAATAATCAAATTGGTTCAATCTAGTATTCTGTGTGTGTACAACCAAAGATTTTATTTTCTTGTCATAGAGGGGGAAAAAAAAGTCTTCAAGGATTTGGAACATCCCATGATTTAATCTGCATTTCTAATCACATATTTTTTAAAAAAAGATTTTATTTATTTATTTGACAGAGAGATAGAGAGCACAAGTAGGCAGAGAGGCAGACAGAGGGAGAAGGAGAAGCAGGCTCCCCGCCGAGCAGGGAGCCCAACATGGGGCTCGATCCCAGGACCCTGGGATCATGACCCGAGCTAAAGGCAGCCGCTTAACTGACTGAGCCACCCAGGCACCCCTCTAATCACATATTTCAAAGTTAGTTTACCACAATGATGAACCATGAGACCATGAACATCACCAGGACAACAAGAACATAGTTTCAAGGAATGTCACAAATTCACTGGCACAGTGAAAAACACAGTAAAGGCATTTTTTTTTTCTAATGACATAAAACATGATTTTCAATTTAAGCTATTTTCAAGCTTTAATTCATTAAGGTCAAATACTTGAGCTTACTTTATCTTTCTTCAGTAAGGAGAAACCACAGCAGGTTACTAACAATGGACATGGTGGCGGGTCAGAGTTAGTGGTGAGGGGAGACTACAGGGACACAGATGGAAAAGAGAGCAACAGCAAAATTTATGATGACCTATAACTTAACATGTATGTATTGTGAAGTATAAAGCAAGTTTAAGATGTTACATATATCCCATTTAGCAAATGATTCTCTAAGCAATGCTTGCTTAATGTAACAATTCCATAATCTGTCTAATCTCTAAATGCCCTAAAATGCAGAATGCATCTAGTCTTCCAATACCAGTTAACCCAAGCATAAAAGTAAACCATTAAAAGTCAAAGCACAGGATTTGAGGCAAGATGGTGGAGGAGTGGGGACTCCATTTCAAGCGGTCCCCTGAATGAACAGTGGCTGAGGGATGGGGAAGGACTGATAAACAGTGCTCAAACAGACCACAGGAGCTTAAGGGGCAAACGCTGGGACCAGGTGGCTACAGAGCCTCCAGTCCCTGCATGCACCCGCACAGGAGAGGACCCAGCATAGATTGGAGCAGCCACCACTGCTGGGGAGGACCCCACTCAGACCTGAGTCCATGAAAATGGGGCTGCAGGCAGTCACTGCCTGTGCAGAGAAGCCCTGGCTTGGAATTGTGCCCACAGACCTAGGGCGGCCACCACTCCTGCCACAGCCTGGGCTGACCAGTCCAGGATCACTCCTGGTTTTGGTGGCACAGGGGGCAGAGATAAGGGGGGCGGGGGTGCACCGCTGAGGTGATTGCTGGGGGCACGCACTGCCTGTGGGAGCCTGCGGTTTTCAGTGGAGCTTTCAGAGGGGAGACTGTGTTCTGGAGGTTTCAGAGATGCAGACTGGCTTCTCTCCTCTAGGGCGGAGGTATGGGTGCGGACTTTTTCCTTGCTCTGACCCTCCAAAAAGGCGAGAAAAGCCACCAGAGAACAAAAGCCCGCAAAACTGGTTTCCATTAGCAGAGCCCCTTAATAGGGGGCAGAGCAACACCGCCATGCAGGATTGACTGAAAAACAAGGCGACAGGCCCCTCCCCCAGAAGACAAGCTGGAAGAACAAGAGGACAATAACTCCAGGGTCCTCATAAAACTGGAAAACCCCAACACCAGGGGAAAATTAGTATATTAAGCTCCTGGTGTTGCCTCACAGCCTGTGTATTTCTTAGATACAACTTTTCTTTTTTTTTTTTTTTTAATTATTTCTTATGCTTCTTCTGTTTTTTTACCTACTTATCATTTCAACCAGATGTTTGATACAGCATATTCCATAGTAACTTTTTAACTTGAACTTCTTCAAACATATACTTTTTTTTCTTTTTCTTTTTTTTATATATATAGATATAAGCTTCAAAGTAGTCCTTTTTTTCCCTACTCAATACTATCTTTATATATATATACCACTTTTAATTTCCCTGTATCTCTGGGAAGCACTGTTCACTAACCAAGAGAACAAAATACACCCAGGAAGAGCTGAAACACTCTACCTTGCCCACATAGAGGAATTATAGCCACCGTCCCTGCACCCTCCCATTTCTTTTTTTGTTTTTGTTTTTTTTGGCAGTTTTGGGGGGGTTTTGTGTGGGTTTTGTTTGTTTTTATTTTGTACTTCATAAATCTTATTCTTGGGTTTCATTTTGGCTGGGTTTTTTTTTTTTTTTTTTTGGTGGTGGCTTCTGATTTCTCGGAACTTTCACAGGGTGCACCTTGCCTGGACTGTGGTTGATATTTTCGACTGTACATCCCATCAACCACAACTCAACAGAATGACTAGAAGGAGGAACTCCCAACAACAAAAAAAAGACCCAGAGATAATGGTCTCTCCTGCAGACCTAATGGATATAGATATAAGCAAGATGTCGGAATAGACTTCAGGGTAACAGTTACAAAGACGATAGTTAGAATGGAGAAATCAAATAATGGCAACATAGAATCTCTGAGGGCAGAAATGAAAGCTGAACTGGCATAACTTAAAAATGCTACAATGAGATCTGCTAGGGTAAACGAGGCAAAAGAACAGCTAGGGTAAACGAGGAAAAAGAATGAATTAGTGATCTAGAAGACAAACTGATAGAAAAGAAGGAAAAAAGGAGGCTTGGGAGAAACAGCTTAAAATCCATGAAAACAGAGGGCGCCTGGGTGGCTCAGATGGTTGAGCGTCTGCCTTCGGCTCAGGTCATGATCCCAGGGTCCTGGGATCGAGTCCCGCATCGGGCTCCCTGCTCCTTGGGAGCCTGCTTCTCCCTCTGCCTCTCTCTCTCTCTCTGTCTCTCATGAATAAATAAATAAAAATCTTTAAAAAAAAAAAAAGAAAGAAAGAATCCTAAATTCTTAAAAAAAAAAAAATCCATGAAAACAGAATTAGAGAAATAAGAGATGCCATGAAACGTTCCAATGTCAGAATTATTGGGATCCCTGAGCAGGTGGAGAGAGAGGACTAGAAGATATATCTGAGCAAAGAGTAGCTGAGAACTTCCCTAATCTGGGGAAGGAAAAAAACATTTGTGTCCTAGAGGCAGAGAGGACCCCTCCCAAGATCAAGGAAAACAGACCAATACCCTAGCATGTAATAGTAAAACTCGCAAATCTTAGAAGCAAGGAAACCATCTTAAGGGCACTTAGGGGGAAGAGATTCCTTACGTACAGAGGGAGGAACATCAGAATAACGTCAGACCTATCCACAGAGACCTGGCAAGCCAGAAAGGGCTGGCAAGACACATTCAGGATACTAAATGAGAAAAACATGTGGCCAAGAATACTTTATCTGGCAAGGCTGTCATTTAGAATGAATGGAGAGATGCAGAGCTTCCAAGACTGGTAGAAACTGAAAGAATATGTGCCCTCTAAGCCAGCCCTGCAAGAAATATTAAGGGGGGTTCTATAAAAGGAGAAAGACCCCAAGAGTGATATAGAACAGAAATTTACAGAGACAATCTATAGAAACAAGGACTTCATAGGCAACACAATGACAATAAATTCATATCTTTCAATAATCACTCTCAACATGAATGACCTAAATGTTCCCAGAAAATGTCACATGGTTGCAGATTAGATAAAAAGACAGGACCCATCCATATGCTGTCTACAAGAGACTCATTTTGAACCTAAAGATACATCCAGACTGAAAGTGAAGGGATGGAGATCCATCTTCCATGCCAGTGGACCTCAAAAGAAAGCTGGGGTAGCAATTCTCATATCAGACAAATTAGCTATTAGCTAAAGACTGTAGTTAGAGACACAGAAAGACACTGTATCATTCTTAAAGGGTCTATCCAACAAGAAGATCTAACAGTTGTAAATATCTATGCCCCCAATATGGGAGCAGCCATCTACATAAGCCAACTGTTAACCAAAATAAAGAGTCATATTGATAATAATACATTAATTGTAGGAGACCTCAATACTCCACTCTCAGCAATAGATAGATCATCTAAGCAGAAAATCAACAAAGAAACAAGAGCTTTGAATGATACACAGGACCAAATGGACCTCACAGATATATACAGAACATTCCACCCTAAAACAACAGAATACTCATTCTTCTCTAGCACACATGGAACTTTCTCCAGACCACATACTGGATCACAAATCAGGTCTCAACCAATACCAAATTGTTCCCTGCATTTTCTCAGACCATAATGCTTTAAAACTGGAACTCAATCACAGGAAAAAATTTGGAAGAAATTTAAACACTTGGAAGCTAAAGACCACTCTGCTCATGAATGGTTGGGTCAACCAGGAAATCAAAGAACTTAAACAACTCATAGAAACCAATGAGAACAAAAACATCTTGGTCCAAAACCTATGGGATACTGCAAAGGCGGTCCTAAGGGGGAAATACATAGCCATCCAAGCCTCACTCAAAAAAAAAGAAAAATGCTGAATTTACCAACTAACTTTACACCTTAAAGAACCAGAGAAAAAGCAACAAATGATGCCTAAGCCATGCATTAGAAGAGAAATAATTAAGGTTAGAGCGGAGATCAATGAATTGGAAACCAGAAATACAATAGAGCACATCAGCGAAACTAAAAGCTGGTTCTTTGAAAGAATTAATAAGACTGATAAACCAGGGGCGCCTGGGTGGCTCAGTCATTAAGCGTCTGCCTTCAGCTTAGATCATGATCCCAGGGTCCTGGGATCGAGCCCCGCATCGGGCTCCCTGCTTCTCCCTCTCCCACTCCCTCTGCTTGTGTTCCCTCTCTGTCAAATAAATAAAATCTTTAAAAAAAAAAAAGACTGATAAACCACTGGCCAGACTTATCCAAAAGAAAAGAGAAAGGACCCAAATTAATAAAATTATGGATGAAAGGGGAGAGATCATGACTAACACTAAGGAAATAGCAACAATTATTAGAAATTATTATCAAGTATATGTGAATAAATTAAGCAACCTGGAAGAAATGGATGCCTTCCTGGAAACCTATAAGCTGCCAAGACTGAAACAGGAAGAAAGAGACAACCTAAATAGACCATTAACCAGTAACGATATTGAAGCAGTGATCAAAAACCTCCCAAAAAACAACAGTCCAGGGCCTGATGGATTCCCTGGGGAATTCTACCAAAAATTCAAAGAAGAAATAATACCTATTCTATTCTCCTGAAGCTGTTTCAAAAATAGAAACAGAAGGAAAGCTTCCAGCCTCATTCTATGAGGCCAGCATTACCTTAATCCCCAAACCAGGCAAAGACCCCATCAAAAAGGAGAATTTCAGACCAATATCCCTGATGAATATGGATTCCAAAATCCTCAACAAAATCCTAGCTAACAAGATCCAACAATACATTAAAAGGATCATCCATCATGACAAAGTGGGATTTATCCCCGGGATGCAAGGGTGGTTCAACATTTGCAAATCAATCAGTGTGACAGAACACATTAATAAGAGGAGAGAGAAGAACCATATGGTCCTCTCAATTGATACAGAAAAAGCATTTGACAAAATACAGCATCCTTTCCTGATTAAAACTCTGAAGAGTGTAGGGACAGAGGGAACATTCCTCAAGTTCATAAAATCCATCTGTAAAAATGATATCATTCTCAATGGGGAAAAGCTGAGAGCCTTTCCCTTAAGATCAGGAACATGACAAGGATGCCCACTCTCGCCACTATTGTTCAACATATTACTAGAAGTCCTAGCAACAGCAATCAGACAACAACAACAAAAAAATAAAAGGTATTCAAATTGGCAAAGAAGAAGTCAAACTCTCTCTTTTCGCAGACGACATGATACTTTATGTGGAAAACCCAAAAGACTCCACCCCCAGATTACTAGAACTCATCCAGCAATTCAGTAATGCGTCAGGATACAAAATCACTGCACAGAAATCAGTTGCTTTCTTATACATTAACAATGTAACTGTAGAAAGAGAAATTAGAGAATCGATTCCATTTACAATAGCACCAAAAACCATAAGATACCTTGGAATAAACCTAACCAAAGAGGTAAAGGATCTATACTCTAGGGACTACACAACGCTCATGAAAGAAATTGAAGAAGACACAAAAAGATGGAAAAACATTCCATGCTCGTGGATCGGAAGAATATACATCGTTAAAATGTCTATGCTGCCCAGAGCAATCTATACCTTCAATGCCATCCCGATCAAAATTCCAATGGCATTTTTCAATGTGCTGGAACAAATAATCCTAAAATTTGTATGGAATCAGAAAAGACCCCAAATTGCCAAGGAAAAGTTGAAAAAGAAAAACAAAGCTGGGGGCATCATGTTGCCTAATTCTAAGCTCTATTACAAAGCCATGATCACCAAGACAGCATGGTACTGTCACAAAAACAGACACATACACCAATGGAACAGAATAGAGAGCCCAGATATGGACCCTCAACTCTATGGTCAAATAATCTTTGACAAAGCAGGAAAAAACATGCAATGGAAAAAGACAGTCTCTTCAATAAATGGTGCTGGGAAAATTGGACAGCTATATACAGAAGAACGAAACTCAACCATTCTCTAACACCATACACAAAGATAAACTCAAAATGGATGAAAGACCTCAATGTGAGACAGGAATCCATCAAAATCCTAGAGAAGAACATAGGCAGTAACCTTTTCAACATCAGTCACAGCAAATTCTTTCAAGACACGTCTCGAAAGGCAAGGGAAACAAAGCAAAAATGAACTTTTGGGACTTAATCAAGATAAAAAGCTTCTGCACAGCAAAGGAAACAGTCAACAAAACAGAGGCAACCCACGGAATGGGAGAAGATTTTTGCAAATGATATTATAGATAAAGGGCTGATCTACAAAGAACTTCTCAAACTCAATACCCAAAAAACAAATTATCAAGTCAAAAAATGGGCAGAGGACATGAAAAGACACTTCTCAAAAGAAGACATACAAATGGCTAACAGACACATGAAAAAATGTTCATCACCATTAGCCATCAGGGAAATTCAAATCAAAACCACACTAAGATACCTCCTTACACCAGTTAGAATGGCAAAAATTGATAAGGAAGAAACAACAAATGTTGGAGAGGTTGTGGAGAAAGGGGAACCCTCTTACACTGTTGGTGGGAATGCAAGTTGGTACAGCCACTTTGGAAAACAGTGTGGAGGTTCCTCAAAAAATTAAAAATGGAGCTACCCTATGACCCAGCAATTGCACTCCTGGGTATTTACCCCAAAGACACAGATGTAGTGAAAAGAAGGGCCATATGCACCCCAATGTTCATAGCAGCAATGTCCACAATAACCAAATTGTGGAAAGAGCCGAGATGCCCTTCAACAGACAAATGGATAAAGAAGATGTGGTCCATATATACAATGGAATATTACTCAGCCATCAGAAAGGATGAATACCCAACTTTTACATCAACATGGATGGGACTGGAGGAGATTATGCTAAGTGAAATAAGTCAAGCAGAGAAAGTCAATTATCATATGGTTTCACTTATTTGTGGAACATAAGAAATAGCATAGAGGACATTAAGAGAAGGATGGGAAAAATGAAGGGGGGGAAATCGGAGGGGGAGACAAACCATGAGAGACTATGGACTCCAAGAAACAAACTGAGGGTTTTAGAGGGGAGGGGTGGGGGATGGGTTAGCCCAGTGATGGGTATTAACAGGGCACATACTGCAGGGAGCACTGAGTGTTATACGCCAACAATGAATCAAGGAACACTACATCAAAAACTAATGATGTACTGTTTGGTGACTAACATAACAACAACAACAAAAAAGTCAAAGCAAAGACTTGGATTGAAATCACTCCAGCAAAGGATTCTGTCAGGGTTGTTACTCAGATTGTTCCTATCTCTTCCCCTAGCCTTATCCTCAATGAAACCACGCTGGGTTCCTAGAAAGACAAAAGCAGGCAAACAATCAAAATCAAAACCAAACACACACACACACACACACACACACACACACACACAAAATCATGCATGCATGATCACACATGCACGCACAATCATGCACGCATGCACGCAGTAAAATTAAAAACTTGAAGAAACTGATTCAACACAATAAGCTGCCAGCAGCAGAAAATATAGTTTGGGATCCATTGTAGCGACAATATGACAGGACTGTTGGAGAAAAAGATTGCTCATTTTTAGGTAAGAGTACTGAGTGTTTCTGTTGTAATAATCATCTCTGAAAATACCCTGCTGTTTTTGGCACACTGTGCTAGTTCTTGCAGAGGAGAGAGGTTGCAGAGAGGCTCCGCTTTGCCACAGAATGACCAGCCAGTATTGACAGGACGTGTGACCAGCATCAGTCCCAGGGGCAGCAGCAATAATGGAATTCCTGGCTTTCCAGAGTTTCTGAAGCCTCAGCATCTACATCTCAAAGTGTCAGAGCTGAAACCCGAAAATGAATGAATGACGTGGAAATGAAAAATACCACATGTATTTTTAAGCATATATGAGATTCTCTCAGAAATAAGGTGACTTTAAAAAGCTGAAGATTGCTTAAGAGCAATTGAGGAACAGATAGAGGAATACTGTTTCTTCAACTATTAGTCTATCTTTCTATTTTTTTAACTTCCAGGCTAGACACCATAGAAAACACAAATTATATGAGACAAACTAGTTCTAAAAAAATTTTTGTTTCTATTAGATCAAGGCTATAAGATTTTCAGAATGCACATGTTCCTGCAAAGGCACTTTATAAAACTGTAACAGCTATCTAGCAACATTTCATCTTAAAATTTTTATTTACTCTTAAATATGTAAATATATAGAATACTTAATATACTTATATATTAATATAACAGATTTCTTCATAAAATATTACACTGACAAAAACACAATTGTGCTCTTCTAACATGAGCTTCCTTATATGACTGTGTGCTAATTTGGATAAAAGAGAACTACTAATAAATTCTATTTTCAACTGTCTACAAATTTGCATTATGTCTCCAACTACAAATAAAAAAGAGAAGTACAACTCTTATTTCTGTTATTTTGGATAACAGAATTGAAATATGTCAGGTATCTCATTTCTTTTTTTTCTCTTGAGGGTTATCACTGGAAAATACTTAAGAATTAAGAGACCTCCTTTGTGCAAATTTTGACAGGGTTTAACAAACAAAGGATTTTAGTATTTACAGATTTTATTGAGTCCAACTAATAAATGAGAAAACTTCTTTTAATTTCTCATTAGAGTTCTTATTTACAAATTAAATAAATCTATGATTCTCAGATGGCCTATTGAATATGGTGAAGAATATTTTTTTAAAAGCTTCAATCTGTCACACATCAATGTTTTGGAAAACACAATATAAATCAATTCTAGAAATAAAATTAAAAACAAAAATATACAAAATGGGAGCCCTTTTTTTTTCTGTTAGATTCAACAGACATAAAATTACTCTATCAAATATCTACAAATGTTTGTAAATACCTTACTTTTACTTCTACACTTACTCTGTACTAGCAATATAGATTTCGTTGATCACACTTTGAGAAGCATTGGATTAAGTGACCCAATACATACTGACTTTGAGAGTTCTCACAAGTACAAGATATAGAGAAATTTAACCATTTGAAACATCCCTTACTTCTGTATGTTGTATTTCTCTTTGAATCTGTGTGTGTGCTCACACATATTAACTGAAACCAAATGACTCAATCATTCATGTGAGATCTTTAAAAACCCCGTCAACTTTGAAGTTTGCCTTATAGAGTATTACCACTGCTCCCACCCCTTGAAACATTTCATTATACTGAATTTGTGGGTATGGTTCAGAAGAGACCTACTATACATCATTTGCTCCTGTGTCTTTTACAGTATGTAGGACATACCTGATGATCAATATTTAAGTGTTGAGTAACTGAAACAATCCAAATAAAATTCATTAAGAAAAGAGGAAATTATAAATTGTCTCTATTGAAAAAGACATAAAAATGTGTTTTTGAATAAAAAGGGAAGACCCACCTTGTTTTTCACAAAAATATGTGCACTGAACAATTAGATTGCAAATATATACACTGTCATTGCAAATTAGTAAATTATTTTTTTTAGTTACTGTCTAAGGATCAGTTTGAAATGTTTATGATTTATATAATCAGTCTAAGACTGGTGATTGTATTTTCTCTCATTTCTAATAGTGTCTGTATAAAAATAATCTGTAGGATTTTTTTTTTTGCTTTTAATCATATGTACTATCTCATGGAAAGTAGATTTTCATGCTTTTGCACATGTGTGCTGTGATTTCTCTTCTAACACCTACTTAGAAGTCACTGAGGAAGAAAGGAAGAAAGGAAAAGGAAAAAAAAGAAGCAAAAATAGAGATCATAAAATATGACAAGAAATTTAAAAATTGCCTTATGAGTTTAAAAACAAACCTTGCCAATTCTTCCTTATTCATATATATATTTAATTTCAAAAGTCAGCTGTTTTTTGTGGGCACATTTCTTAATGGAAAGGTGTTCCCTGTAGGAACATTTCTTTAAGACATTAACTTCAAAGACTGGGGCATGGGGCTCAATCTTTAAGACATTAACTTCAAAGATTGGGGCATGGGGCTCAATCTCATGACCCTGAGATCATAACCTGAGCCAAAATCAAGAGCCAGATATTTAACTGGCTCAGCCACCCAGGCACCACTAGATCACATTTCTGTAAGTCTCAAGGTCCTTGAGTTTCAGTTTCCAAGTAGAAAGAAGAAAAAAAATAGACAAAACAGAAACAAAATATAAGCACCTTAGATATTTTTTCCCTAATGACAAATTGGGAAATAGACATGATATAAAGCCAAATATATTTGGTTATATGTACAAACTCCAAATTTCCTAGTATTTTCTTGCTCTTGTAAAGTTGCCAAGGTATATACTTTCAATGAGTAACACGTTTATTGAAGTTACTTAGGAAACAGTTAGCAAAGCCTATATATCCTTCAAGAAATAAGTACATACAACTTTGCAAGCCTTGTGGGTCTATACCACTATATTGAGGTTATATTACTTCTACTTTTATATTCAAATTTAAATTTGAATTCCAAGCACAGATAAAACTATATCTTAAGTAAGCATTTATTTTCAAAGTGATTTTTTTCTGGTAAGTTTTAATCTTGACTTTCTTATTACTTTTTTTTTTGCCTCAAAGAGATTGTAGGCACATTATATTTTTCATCCTTGATAAATAGTAGCTCTATGAAACTTTCAATTAAAATTGATGCCAAATTCTACTTTTGAAAGCTAGCATCGGTTTGAAATTATATATTCTTTGTTCTTTGAAAACAATTAGGTGAATGTACCATATTTGTTCACCGTTGTCCATGATTGGAGAGCAACCTTAAAGAAATAGCAGTGTGTATGACAAAGATTTACCGATTTACTTATTTACTTATGGGCAAAACCATTATGCTCTCTAAAGTAGTCTGCCATGTGCTATGCTCTAAGGATCCCATTCATCAATGACTTCTGTGGCATTTCAGGGGGGATTTTCATGTAAATCACTTCTAAAGTCCATGTAATATGCCTCTTCTGAGTGAGTTACGTAACATTACTGTTCATCATTATTGATTATTCCCTCTGGCTGTAAGCAATAGATGCAAATCTGCTTATGAAAAAGAAGAAAGACTAGGTGTGTACATGATTACACATAACTAGAGGCATAAGCTTGCCTTATTTGTCCTTTAATCATGATGTGGACTTTCAAAAACCAGTACAAAGCTGATAATATTGCCTTTCTATTCTCTTGACATTATCAGATTTTGCAACCACTAAGGTAAACTCCAATGAGGAATTCTCATAAAGTAAGCTAAGATCTTTTGTGTTTTTCAACTTAATATGCCATGATTATGTCTTTTGTAATGTAAAACTAAGTAGTAACAAAAATAAATTCTAAATAGTTTTACATAAAACCCATGAATATTAAGTTTTAAATCTGAAAGTAGCCAATGTAGAGCATTTTAGATAAGAGACTCAGGCCAAGGGGCGCCTGGGTGGCTCAGTCATTAAGCGTCTGCCTTCGGCTCCAGGTCATGATCCCAGGGTCCTGGGATCGAGCCCCGCATCGGGCTACCTGCTCGGCGGGGAGCCCGCTTCTCCCTCTCCCACTCTCCCTGCTTGTGTTCCCTCTCTCGCTGTGTCTCTCTCTTTCAAATAAATAAAATCTTTAAAAAAAAAAAAGAGACTCAGGCCAAAATACATATTTTATAAATAGATTTATTTACAGAAGCAAAAGCAAGGACCCTGTCCTAAAAATGAAAATGAATATTAAAATTAAGTA
This sequence comes from Mirounga leonina, assembly GCF_011800145.1. Lineage (NCBI taxonomy): Eukaryota > Metazoa > Chordata > Mammalia > Carnivora > Phocidae > Mirounga > Mirounga leonina. Next base: position 7,230,809 of record NW_023270323.1, read on the forward strand.
TCATAAAATGGCATATTTCATAAACTGAAATTTTGAAAAGTAAAGATAAATTATCCATTATCATATCATTTTTGAACTTAGAGTATCCTAGCAATTTGTTAATAACCATTTACTGAGAGGCTCTGTCAAACATTGTACTACATAAAGGAGATGAAGGAGTTAGACATGATCTTCTACACAGGACAGTATAGAAGCGAAAAGTCAATTAAAAGAGTTAAATAAGTCATTGTCACAATAATGTGGGGTAAGCATAATCACAGAGGTAGTATGCTATAAGAACACACAGTATGATATCCAGCACAGTCTCAGAAACCAAGATCTCCTGAAGTAACATTTAAATTTACAACTGTAGGGTAAGGATTGGTCCACGCAAAGGTAAGAGATAGGAGATAATGTACCAGGCAAAGGTAGGAGCAGCATGAGAAAAAAACCCAGAGGTCTGAAACACTATAGTATTAAACTTAGCAGAAAAACAAACAAAAATGGTCGAGCAACAGTTTAGCATACTATAGAGGTATGGCAAGAAATGATGCCAAAGAAGTGGGCATAAGTGAGATTATGGAGGGCTTGATAGCATTATTAAGGAGAAAGATCCTATCCTAAGAATAGTGGAGAGTCATTAAGGATTTTAAACTGGGAAATAATTTGACCAAATGTATGTTTTAGTAAGATGATTCCATTTGTCAAGGAGTCTGGAAAATGGCATCAAGATTGCAGATAAAAAGATAATTTAAGAGTCCAGATGAGAGATGAAGATGATCTGTGTACTTAGATATAAATTCAATGGGATTTGATAATTTATTTGAAACAGGGAATGATGAAAGAGGACAATGGCTTTCTGGCTTCACTGATACATTTAAGAAAGAAATACTAGAGAAAGTAGTTTTCTTTTGGGAAGGATCAGTGTAGTTTAAGATATGCCAAGCATGAAAAAAAAAAAAAAAAAGTCTGAAGTGCATGGTAGAGTGCCAAGTTAAAGAGATAGATGAGAGAATGGTGAGAAATATTCACTTGTAACTAAAACCATAGCTGTCAATGGGATTGCCCAGGGCAAAAACAGAGTTATATGATAACTCTATATATTTTAGGTAATAGTATTTTTCTAAATGACACTAGTTATTTTATCTCTTTCTCATCTAAATTGAGAATCCAATTACCACAATAATGGATAATGTTTATGAATAATGGTTAAAATGTTCCAATAAATACTATCAAATTCCTCAATTCTTAGTGACTGAGAATCTTAGGAAATCATAGAACAAAACTTCTTCATGGCTACATGAATCTACCTACGATCAGAATGTATTTTTAAAAGATAGAGAAGTTAATAAGTTAAAGAAATTAATAAGGCAAGGATGTGGCGAAAAGGAAATATTTATGCACCGTTTGTAGGAATGTAAATTGGTGTAGCCACTATGGCACTTCTTCAAAAAGTTAAAAATAGAACTATATGTGATATAGCAATTCCATTAACTGTTATTTATTCAAAGAAAATGAAAACACTAACTCAAAAAGATATATGCACCCCAATGTTCACTGAAGCATTATTTATAATAGCCAAGATGTAAAAAAAAAAAAAAAAAAGTATCCATCAATGGTTGAATGCATTAGAGAATTGTGATGTATATATACACACACAATGCAATATTGCTCAGCCATCAAAAAAGAATGAAATCGGGCGCCTGGGTGGCTCAGTCATTAAGCGTCTGCCTTCGGCTCAGGTCATGATCCCAGGGTCCTGGGATCGAGTCCCACATCGGGCTCCCTGCTCAGCGGGAAGCCTGCTTCTCCCTCTCCCACTCCCCCCTGCTTGTGTTCCTGCTCTCGCTGTCTCTCTCTCTGTCAAATAAATAAATAAAAATCTTTAAAAAAAAAAAAAGAATGAAATCTTGCCATTTGCAACAACATGGGTAGAGTTAGAGTGTATTATGCTAAGCAAAATAAATCAGTCTGAGAAAGACAAATACCGTATGATTTCATTCATATGTAGAATTTAAGAAACAAAACAGATGAACATAGGGGAAAGAGAAAAAAAGAGAGAGAGGGGGGCAAGCCAAGAAAGAGATTCTTAACAATATAGAGAACAAACCGAAGATGATAGAGGGAGGTGGGCAGGGGATGGGCTAGATGGGTGATGGGTATTAAGGAGGGCACTTGTGATGAGCACTGGGTGTTGTATATAAGTGATGAATCACTAAATTCTACTCCTGAAACTAATATTACACTATATATTAACTAACTAGAATTTCAATAAAAACTTGAAACAAAAAATAGAAGCAACTGAAAGCCATATTAGTGCAAGATTGGAGTCTAAAGTAAAATGTCTTTAGTGGTGTTTTCTAATCCCTTCACATGTCCTCATTTTATTATCTTTTCATCTTCCCTTGCTATTATTACAAAACTTGTTCATTTTCCTCAAGCCTCTATTTCTTCCTCATTAGGAGAAAGAGGGAAGGAGTTAGATGTCCTAAGAGCTGAATTTATGTCTGCTTTCACTAAGAAAACCAAGACCCTTAGGCATGAGTTCCCTCTCTACTGCCCTTCTACTACTGACCACTCTCTGCCCCAGTAATCTTATCATTCTATTTATTCTTATTACCCTCACCTGAGGTGTCCTTGGGAGGCAGGTACTTTCAGACTTTGACCAGCTCCTCTGCTCTGAGCTTTATTCCTTCCTGTTTCTTATAGCCTTTCCTTATCACTTCTTGTATTCAAACTCCTCCTCCTTACTCCTTCAGTACCCTTAACACATAAAAATGTTTGAACTACTTATACTTTAAAAACAAAACCAACTAATTAACTAACTTAAAGCAAATAGCAACAAAAACAGCAACAACATATTTTTCTAAAACCATATCCTCCCACTGTATACTAGCAGGGAGTTACATCATTAGGGATACACCATTTCTATCATGAGAACTATTAACAATGGTAGGTAATTACAATAGGCAGAGATTAATTTTATTAATTTTACTAAGCCTAGAATGTACAGTACCTATCATGGTCATAATCATGGCAGAGATGATAGTAAAAATGATAAGGATGATGATGGTATTGATGTTGATAAATATTGATGGTTATTTAAAATATGTCAAATGTTTATAATATATTTAAAATATGCAAGGAATTTTCCTGTTGTTAAGTCAGAAAAAATCATATATAATTGTATTAATTCTGCAGATATATTAAAAATGAATTTCAGAAGCCTTTAAAGACATAAAGCAGTATGGGGCACCTGGGTGGCTCAGTTGGTTAAACATCTGCCTTTGGCTCAGATCATGATCTCATAGGTCACGGGATCGAGCCCCACGTTGGGTTCCCCGCTCAGTGGGGAGTCTACTTGAGATTCCCTTTCCCCCTCTTTCTCTGCCCCTCCCCCCACTCGTACACATGCACACTCTCTCTCTCAAATAAACAACCCTAAAAAAAAAGACATAAAACAGTATAAAACTATATGTAGTTTCATGAAATATGTTCTGTTAACATTTTTGAAGAAAAATAAAATGTACGTGTTTAAAAATGTGCTATTTAATATCATTCAACTTCAAATGAAAACGAAGACACATTAAAACTATACTTATTAATATATTTTAATAAACTTTCTACAACAACTTGTATAAATTGCATGAATGTAGACAGAAGAATCTTGATCCAAATAAGAAACCTGTTCAGCAGTAAATATTCATAGGGAAATGAAAATCAGCTGTTTTAAATGAAATCTTAATATATATTATCAAGTACCAAGCCTACACATATTTTTTTCATGTTTACAAAAATGCTATTAAACTTAATCCTTGGGGTGGCATTGCGCTCCCTGCTCAGCAGGAAGCCTGCTTCTCCCTCTCCCACTCCCCCTGCTTGTGCTCCCTCTCTCACTGTGTCTCTCTCTGTCAAATAAATAAATAAAATCTTTTAAAAAAATAAAGAAAAAATAAAAAAATAAACTTAATCCTTCACATTTTATATTTGACTATATCTAAGGATTTTATGGATGTGGAATTCAAAATATTTTAATAGTATAAAAGAGAGCAAATATATGAACTGAGTAAGAACCTTTTCAGACACTGAAATTGAACTTTATTCTCCAGTTATTACTGAATAGCCTTTAATACATTTGGTCTAAAACTAAAAAATTATTATGTTTTTGCATTCATGAAGCAATCTTTTACAAAGCAAATTAACTACTTTGCATGGACTTTATAATAGGCATATACTAATAGAGATTTAAATATTGTATTCTTTCAAACATAAAAATCAATTTGGGTAATAAAGCAACTATATTAAAATAACACCTGAGAAAAATTAACTCCTACAACTTAAAATCTTTATTTATATTAAAGATTGATAAAACTATTATAAATTTATACCCCCCCAAGCATCTGGTTTATGGATTATTTAGGCCCTTTGTTAAAATTAATTCTTTTCGTCCCTCCTCCTCTCTTCCTCCTTCCCTTCTTTCCTTCCTTCCATTTAAATAATTAGGACTCTCACATTCATTCCATGTGATGAACAAAGACAGCAGCTAATCATGGTAGCAGATTAGTTAAAACAAATTGGTGAAAAAGAAATATTTGAAAAGCAGCAGATCCAATTAAAAATTTGAATAGGCATTATTTTTCTGATATTACCTACTTTTAATAATATAGCACAGATGGAACTTTGCTGGTATATAGTGCAACTCATTTGAATGTAACAGTATCCTTTTTAATTATAAGCTTATGAAATAAACTTATAAAATAGGTTTATAATGAAAATATAACTTTCCTGTAATATTATTATATTCCACTTACATATAGGTGAGGTGTTATTAAATAATAAAATAGATGTAGGGCGCCTGGGTGGCTCAGTTGGTTAAGCGACTGCCTTCGGCTCAGGTCATGATCCTGGAGTCCCTGGATCGAGTCCCGCATCGGGCTCCCTGCTCGGCAGGGAGCCTGCTTCTTCCTCTGACCCTCCCCCCTCTCATGTGCTCGCTCTCTCTCATTCTCTCTGTCTCAAATAAATAAATAAAATCTTTTAAAAAATAATAATAATAAAATAGATGTATAGACTAGCATCATTTAATAAATATAGGATGGATATAAATACAGATTATTAATTTTCCTAAAAACAACAAAATTTATTTTGGGTCAGTGAGCTATTCAGTGTGCTTGCATTTATATTGTACTTTTTCTGTAAAAGGAACACAAAGCTTTGAAAAGTAATTTATCCTCGCACTATCCGCTGAGATAAACTATGGGTTCAATTTTCTCTAAACTTGAAATTTTCTCTGTCAAATGTTGTCACCTTCCAGACGACATGGATAGACTTTAATTATCTCCGGTATGGCAATCCAAATTTTGCAGAACAAGAAAAAACAAACAAAAAGCAAACAAACAAAAACAAAGTAAGCCATCATAATCAATACATCTTTATAGTATTTTGCATTTTTAGCACAAATCAAGCTAAATACTTGACTCCTGATCTCTCATTTAGGATTATGTATGAAGTGGATACCTACTAGTATTTTAAAATCTATGTTTATATTTGTTTTGAATTTGTCAAGAAATAACACTCTGGCTTTGTTTAAAAAAATAAAAAGAATTTGTATATTACAATGAGTGAGTAAACTGCTTCAGGTAAGAGTATTGTAAGAACCTCAGTTATTCAGTACTCAGAAGAATTAATTACATAAAAGAATGCTAAAGGTTTACAGACTACAACTTTTATAGAATATAAGGTTTAAAGAATATAGCAGCTTTTATACCACAAGTAGCGATAATGAGAGAGCTGGTATGGACAAGTAGAAGCAGCAAAAATGACCAGAGGTAGTCTTAGGATAGAAGCAATAGTAAGTCAGTTATAGGAAGAAAAAAAAAAAAAAGCTGATATCACTCATGTTTTTATTAAATTTATCAGAATTAGTCCTATTAAGTTTTAAACTATTGTTTTTATATGGCAATACTTGGCAACTTTAATCTACATAAAAGACAGCTATAGATTTCTGATGCTTGACATAGATAAACAATACTAAATAATGGGAGGCAAAAATCTATCCACATGTCCAGTAGGTGTAAGAGGTGAAGAAAAGTCCCCAGAAAATTAAAAGCCTGCCAAAGAGTTTGTCTTAAGATCTCATTCTCCTAAGTAATAAATGACCCCCCTGGCTTATATATTCATGAAAGCTGTAACATAATGGACTGTTATGTGTTTGGTTTTTAAACTGGCAGCATAGATTGCAGATTGGGGTCATGACCTCTTACTCACAGAATTGCCAGAAAAGAGTTGGAAAATAAAGAAGGAAAATAAGGAATGCCACAGGATACATAGGAAGGCTTGGTGAAAGAAAATACTTGGAAATAACAAAGATCAAAGCAGAAATAAATGAAATGGAGACTAAAAAAAAAAGAAAATAGAAAAGATCAATGAAACAAAGAGATGGTTTTTGAAAAGATAAACAAAATTGACAAGTCTTAAGCTATCAAGAAAGAAGACTCAAATAAATAAAATTAGAACTGAAAGAGGAGACTTTACAACTGATACCGCAGGAATACATAAGATCATAAGACTAATATGAACAATTATATGCCAACAAATTTGACAACCTAGAAGAAATGGGTAAATTCCTAGAAATATACAACCTACCAAGAATTGAATCATGATGAAACTGAAAATCTGAACAGACCAGTTACTAGTAAGAGGATTGAATCAGTAATCAAAAACCTTCCAACACACAAAAGTCCAGCACCAGACAGCCTCACTGGTGAATTCTACCAAACATTCAGAGAATTAATAACAATCCTTCTCCAACTCTTCCAGAAAATAGAAGAGGAAATGCTTCAAAACTCATTTTACAAGGCCAGCATCACCCTGATGCTAAAACCAGATAAGAATGCAACAAGAAAATAAAATTATAGGCCAATATCCCTGGTGAACATAAATGCAAAAATCCTTAATAAAATATTAGCAAAACAAATTCACAATACATTAAAAGTATCATTCACCATGACTAAGTGGGATTTATTCCAAGGATGAAGGATAATTCAACAACAGCAAAATAATCAATGTGATATAGCACATTAATAAAATGAAGGATACAAATCATGTGATCATCTCAATAGCTGCAGAAAAAGCATTTGACAAAATTCAATATCCATTTGTGATTAAGAAAAACATAGCGGCAATGTCCACAATAGCCAAACTGTGGAAAGAGCCAAGATGTCCATCGACAGATGAATGGATAAAGAAGATGTGGTATATATATACAATGGAATATTATGCAGCCATCAAAAGGAATGAGATCTTGCCATTTGCAACGGCGTGGATGGACCTGGAGGGTGTTATGCTGAGCGAAATAAGTCAAACAGAGAAAGACATGTATCATATGATCTCACTGATATGAGGAATTCTTAATCTCAGGAAACAAACTGAGGGTTGCTGGAGTGAGGGGTGGGGTGGGAGGGATGGAGTGGCTGGGTGATGGACACTGGGGAGGGTATGTGCTATGGTGAGTGCTGTGAATTGTGCAAGATTGTTGAATCACAGATCTGTACCTCTGAAACAAGTAATGCAATATATGTTAAGAAAAAAAAAAAAGAAGATAGCAGGAGGGGAAGAATGAAGCGGGGGAAATCGGAGGGGGAGACGAACCATGAGAGATGATGGACTCTGAAAAACAAACTGAGGGTTCTAGAGGGGAGAGGGGTGGGAGGATGGGTTAGCCTGGTGATGGGTATTAAAGAGGGCATGTTCTGCATGGAGCACTGGGTGTTATGCACAAACAATGAATCATGGAACACTACATCAAAAACTAATGATGTAATGTATAGTGATTAACATAACAATAAAAAATAATAAAATAGAAAGATAGATTTAAAAAAAAAAAAAAAAACCTCTCAACAAGTAGGTGATGAAGCAATGTACCTCAACATAAAAAAGGCCATATATGACAAGACATAGCTAACATCATACTCAATGGTGAAGCTTTTCCTCTAACATCAGGAACAGTACATGGATGCCTACTCTTGCTGCTTTTATTCAACATAATATTGTGAGTTCTAGATAGAGAATTTAGTCAGGAAAAAGAAAAGGCATCCACATTGGAAAGAAAAAAGTAAAACTCACTACTTGCAGATGACATTATTTTATATAGAGAAAACCCTGAAGACACCAGCATTAAAAACAAAAACAAAAACAAAAACTTTAGAACTAATAAATTCAGTAAAGTTGCAGGATACAAAATGAATTACAAAACTCTGTTACATTTTTATATGTTAATAACAAAGTAGCAGAAAAAGAAAACAGTCTCATTTACAACTGCATCATGTAGAATAAAATACCTAGGAATAAATTTAACCAAGAAAAAGATCTGCACATTGAAAATTATAAGACATTAATAAAAGAAATTGAACAAGACACAAATAAATGAAAAGATATTCTGTGCTCATGAATTGGAAGAATTAATCTTGTTAAAATGTTCATACTATCCAAAGTAATTTACAGATTCAATGCAATCCCTACCAAAATACCAATGGCACTTTTCACAGAAATAAAAGAAACACTCCTAAAATTTCTATTTCTGGCTATGATCAAGAAGACAAGAAATAACATAATTCTGAATTGATGATCTAGCAATTCCACTTCTGGGTATTTATCTAGTTATTTCACTTCTGGGTATTTATCCAGAGGTAGGGGGAAGACTAATTGGAAAAGGTATATGTAGCCCTATGTTCACTGCAGCATTATTTATAATAGCCAAAATACAGAAACAATCTAAGTGTCTATCAATGGCTGAATGGATAAATAATATTTATACACACACACACAATCACACACACACATACAAAGAAATATTATTCAGCCATAGAAAGAAGGAAATTATGCAATTTGCAACAAAATGGATAGACTCTAAGAACATAATGGTAATGAAATAAGTCATTCATAGAAATGCAAATACTATATGATCTCACTTATATGTGGCATCTAAAAAGAAGAAAAACAAAACTAAGTTCATAAATATAGAGAAGAGACTGGTGGTTGCCAGAGGGGGTGGTGAGAGGCTAGGTGAAGTGGGTGAATGAAGTCAGAAGGTACAAACTTCCATTTATAAAATAAGTCATGGGGATGTAATGTACAGCACAGTGATATAGTTAATAATTCTGTATTGTATATTTGAAAGTTTGCTAAGAAAGTAAATTGTAAAAACTCTCATCACAAGAAAAAAATTATAATGTACAGTGATGGACATTAACTAGATTTATTGTGGTGATCATTTCACAGTATACAAATATCGAATCATTATGTTGTACAGCTGAAACTAATTATAATGTTGTATGTCAATCATACTCAATAAAACAAAAGAAAACAAAGAAAAGACTTGGATCTAGAAAATCATGTTGGTGGCTTTAAGTGGTTCTGGAGTGGAGTGAAATTCTGTGAATGTCAGATAATGTTTTACATGGATTGTTTTAAATTCTACTCAATGTGACTCCCTTTCTCCCCAGGCTGATGTAGCTTGTGTGACCTTGAGCAATTTATTCTCTTTGAGAGAAACTCCTTTTACCTTTCAATAAGGAGGCATTCAGTTAACTATGATCATTTCTTTAATTTGCAGTATTATCTTCCTTTGAAAAGACCCCAGACTGCAGGAAGTTCTAAGGTAGGCCTTGAGTGTGTAACAACCTGAAGATTAATCCCCATCTCACAGAATTACAAAAAATCAATTTTGATAATGTACGTGTGTGTGTGTGTGTGTGTGTGTGAGAAAATGCTTTGTAATATGTAAAACAATAAAATGGGAAAGTGGTCTTAATATGCTGTCAGAGAACAGTATTTTTCACTGAAGACTACATAGCCACAACAATTTCACACTGTAACACTATCAATATTTTATTTTCTCATCTGACAGAAGGACCTGTCCTTAACAATGTCAGGGCAATTATTTGGTGGAAGGAAACCTTTTATTAACTCCACTGCCACAAGTTGAGGCAGGGTGGCTTTCAGAGCTCTTTACTTGAAAGGTGGATAAAGGTGAACAAGAAATTATTTCCTAGGGCAATTCCAGAGTTTAAACATACCAACACATTAGATGTAAAATATTCAGACTGGATACAGAAAGAGGTACCTAGGAATACACTCTCCCTATTCAGTAAATGCTCCTCTCCTGAAGTCCTTCTACTTGGTGAAGAACAATATAAACATGCTCCCATTCACTCCCATCTATGCTAATTCAGAACAAGAGGCTGAGGTCTTGGAGGCCAAGACCTGAAATGGTATCTCTGTGACCTTGTTTCATCAACCAGAATAAAGCTGTAAGAACTTAGAAATAATACCCATTATGGGATAAATAAATTACTCAGAAATACATGAAATGTTAATAACAAAGACAAAACCTTTTTATTCATGGGCAAATGAGGCAGTGTTTAAACAAGAAACTGCAAAGAACAGAGAAGCTCTTATAAGCAGAGGTTCTGAGGGTTTGAAAGCTTCTATTTAAGTTATTTTCATTAAGATTATATTTGTATAATACATGTATATAAACCAGGATGCTCAATGTTAAATAGAAAACAACACATTCAGATGCCCTTTCTGGAAGATTCCTAAGTCTAATACAGTACTATTTTTATTTATTTATTTATTTATTAATTTATTTATTATTTTTTTTTTATTTTTTAAAGATTATTTATTTATTTATTTATTTGAGAGAGAGAGAGAGCACATGAGAGGGGGGAGGGTCAGAGGGAGAAGCAGACTCCCTGCTGAGCAGGGAGCCCGATGCGGGACTCGATCCTGGGACTCCAGGATCATGACCTGAGCCGAAGGCAGTCGCTTAACCAACTGAGCCACCCAGGCGCCCCAATACAGTACTATTTTTAATTTGCCAGGGCACAGAATTCAAGAAAGTAATTGTACTAACCAAAAGAATTTTGTGCATACACACTTGATTTCATTATGGAAAAGCTGAAATAATTCCATTATTACTCGCTAATTTTTACCTTTTTGCTAAAAGAGCTGTTTTTAAACAGTAGTATAAAGTCGGAGTTGCAACGTCATCATGTTAAAGCTGCGAAATGACTCCTATATTTGCAAATGGCAGAACTGTGTCCATAAAAATATAAGTTTTAAAAAACCATAGATTAGTGAACATAAGTATTTCTGTATATATGAAGTTAGATCGCTTTTTTAAAAATAGCATATTCAGAAATTAGTATTTCTCATACTATCAGAAGAGATTCCTGGCATTTATAATTAATTAACTTGAGTGTCACACGTACAAATACTCTCCAAACATCTTGACCTTCTATTTTTATGGAAAGAAAGGGGAAAGGATTGTTAGGTAGAGTTCATCATTATTTTCACTGGACATTTTAAGAAACTGAAAAGATGTAACCCTCTTTAAGTTGGGAAGTAAATTAAACACAACAAAATTAAAAACAAAAGGATAACCCAGCTATATATTAGATATTTGCATCTTTATCACTATAAGAAGGAAATAACCAATCTATTATACTCCTGAATTTCTACTAATAAAATATTACCACTATATATTTTAAATGGGATTTCAAAATACACCATCTATATCATTTTGATTATTCCCAAAATGTGATCTAACAATGTTTCACCTGATAGTGACAACAAAACTATTCTGCATTAAATCACACCTACACTAAAACATTGTCATTATAGTAACCAATACTATTTCTGAGGTAATTTTATGAGGTTAAGAGTACAGTTCTCTAAACATGAAAACTGATCAGATTTCATCAAACTCAGGCTCTTAATCTCAGTACGAGCAGTTTTCTAAAATTTGCAATGGTTCAAGCTACATTTATTACTCAATGCAATTCTTAGCAGGGCTCATAATCTCTGTTTCCTGTATTATCATGGAAATCACTAACCTTGGCCATCAGACAATTCATAGTGTCAAATGCAAACATTCCACAAGAATTATTTGTTTTAATTTAAACGAATAGGAAAAAAAAATGAAAAATTTTGATTACAGAGGCTAATTTTTAGGACAAAAGCACAAGGGCCAGGGTTTACAATTCAGGTTCCGTTCTTTTTTAGGATTATTGCACTGTGTCGGGGACCACTGCCTACCACTAAGGTGGTTGCTCATGGCGTGTCCCTGAAGCAAATCTCCCTGGAGCTATGCAGCACACCTGTGTCACCAAATGCAGTTACTGTGGGTAATTCTAAAGATACTATAATAAATTTATCTACTTTGTGAGTGCTTTCATAATCGTATCTGTAACCAATATTAAGAGCAATGTGGATGGCATTTGATTTGGAGAGGCATAAGTAGCTAAAACCCACAGAAAGAGATTAAAAGTGGAGAAAACAGTGTTCCAGGAAAACATTATTCCCTTATCTTCCTTTTGTCATGGCTTGTACTGCCATGAGAAAACCAGAAGGAATAGTAACTGATGCTATAAAAAATCTTCAAATTTACTAATAATGATGAAAGCATCCTTTAAAGAATTGAAAAATCTGCTCCACAATACCACACAGTAATAATGAGCCAATTAATACTTCACTGTCTATTTTATATTTAGACAAAACAAATAAAGGAAGTCAAATAGTTCAGGTTGTTGTTCAATTCCACACCATGTCCTCTGTGAGGTCTTGCTCCCTTAACAAAGTTTATGTGCCTGTTACGGGATTTATGACTCCATGTTATAGTTATTTGGACAGGTATCTATCTCCATGAACGGAATGCAAATTCTTTTCAAGTCACAGATTGGCTTTTATTCATCCTAATATGCTCCTAGCTTTATTTACTATTTTAAGAAAATCTAGGAATAAAATAAATATCGGGATAATTAATAAGACATAAATTATAGCTGAGATTTTAAATAATTTTTCTTTCTAAGTTTCTTTTATTTTTCAATTAATACCAATGATAGTTGTCCTAACCATTCTTGCCAGACAATGATAATTTTATTCATGTATGTTTTCAACAAATATGTATTGCATATTTCTATGAGCCAGTCTCTGGGTTTAAACCCTAAGGTAGAGAGTAGAAGAAGATATATTGAATATCTGCTACCACAGAGCTTAAATCATACATGCAGAACAGATATAAAATATGTCAGTAAAATAATATATTTTAAGTTCTATGATATTGGATTCAGTTAGAGCATATAGCAGGAAGAACTATTCTACAGTAGGAAGGAGTCCCTGAAGTATTTATTTAAAGGAGGGAATTCAGAATAGAAGAATTAAAAAAAAAAGAAAAGAAAAAAAGAACGGAAGAGAGATGGGAAGAATATATTATGCAATACTAAATTATCTGTTGAAGCAAATTTATGACAAGCTGCCTTAAGCTTTCAAGATACAATGTATAAATAATAACACTGTTCATAAAACTTAGTTTATTTTCACAGCACTTAAGAATAGATTTTTATGGATTATATACTAATCATTTATATCTTTGTAAATTAGACTATTTGGTATAAAACAAAACATAAATCCCTTTAGAAAAGTATATAACAGGGGTGCCTGGTTGGCTCAGTCAGTGAAACAACCAACTCTTGATTTCAGCTCAAGTCATGATCTCAGGGTGATGAGATCAAGCCTCGCGTCAAGCTCTGTGCTGAGCGTGGAGCCTACTTACTATTCTCTCCCTCTGCCCCTCCCCACCCCAACTCATGTGCATGTGCACGTGCTCTCTCTCAGGAAGGAAGGAAGGAAGGAAGGAAGGAAGGAAGGAAGGAAGGAAGAAAAAGGAAAGAAAGAAAGAAAGAAAGAAAGAAAGAAAGAAAGAAAGAAAGAA
>NW_023270323.1:7244571-7325812 GCF_011800145.1 Mirounga leonina
AAAGAAAGAAAGAAAGAAAGAAAGAAAGAAAGAAAGAAAGAAAGAAAAGAAAAGAAAAGAAAAGAAAAGAAAAGAAAGAGAGAAAGAAAGAAAGAAAGAATATAACAAAAAAGTAAATATAATTTCTCACTTTTTGTTGATGATTTAAAGAAACTATGGAAATAAACTGGTGTAAAATGCTTTTGCTTGAAAGAAAATTTCATGAAAAACAGTAATTGTTCATTAAGATAAAACCTTATATATATTTTTTTATTCAATATCCGAGATTCTGATTCTGGAATAGGTAAATAATCTGAGTAAATAAAATTCTTGTTATCAAAAGAATACAATTCTTTTTAATTCATCAGAAATGGTAAAAGTTAATGTGAGATCCAAATGCAGTAATCTAGATTAAATTGAATTTTTCCTCTATCATCAGAAATAAGGAAAAATAGACTAGGTTTCTCTTCTGAATCAAATTTGAGTTTTCCTTAGATTTGATCCTTTTATAACATTAACCACTCAAAAGATTCATATTTGTAGAATTTCTTTAGATTAATAGAGATCATATTCATACTTCAAGAAGGCCCTTATATTTTACAAGATTGACAGAATTAGAACAAAGCCACTTGGGGGGCGCCTGGGTGGCTCATTCATTAAGCGTCTGCCTTGGGCTCAGGTCATGATCCCAGGGTCCTCGGATCGAGCTCCCTGCTCGGAGGGAAGCCTGCTTCTCTCTCTCCCACTCCCCCTGCTTGTGTTCCTGCTCTCGCTGTGTCTCTCTCTCTGTCAAATAAATAAATCTTTAAAAAAAAAAAAAAAGAACAAAGCCACTTGGGTTAAACAGCAAACTAAGTGATCACTATTTCCCTTATTGTATGTACTGCAAGGAATTATACAGGAATCTCCTAAACCTCCTAATCTGTATCAAAGAAAACATCCTAAAACATATTTTTTAGTGTCAGGATTTTGATAATGTCAAGACAAAAATGAAATCACTTAAATTAGGCTTCATTCATATAATTCTTTACTTCAATGGAATTATTAAAAATTACCCCTAGTTTATCTCATCCTCAATGTCATTTTTTTTTTGGAATTTTATTTATTTTAAATATTACTTCCAGAAGTAGTTTTGTGAAATAATTCTGATCTTCAAAAAATACTTAAAGTAATGTTTACTCCAAGACAACTAAATCTTGTAAGATTTATCTTCAACATGCATTAAGAATGATCCCTCCAAAGGAGTGTTTAAATAGAAGATTTTTTTTTAAGTATTTAAATAGAAGATTTTTTTTAATGGAGTGTTTAAATAGAAGATTAAAGCACATTTTTATCCTTTAAAATTTTATTTATTTATTTGAAAGAGAGTGAGCAAGAGAGAGCAGGGGTGAGGGAAGGGGCAGAGGAAGAAAGAGAAGCAGACTGCTCACTGAGCAAGGAGCCCAACATGGACGTGGGGCTGGGGCTTGATCCAGGGACTCCAGGACCATGACCTGAGCCGAAGGCAGATGCTTAACCCACTGAGCCACCCAGGTGCCCCAACACATTTTTATCCTTAATAAACAAATATTTAACTGGAGAAATTATAATGAGGATATTATTTTCAGCCAAATATTAAGAACATATTAGCATAAATGCCTTTTCAGAGCTGTACCTTAATGTTAAACCCTCAGGTTTCATCAGGCATCATTGTAAGAAATGTCCAAATGAAAAATCATTTGTGTTCATTATAAAACTATACCTTATTTTTTTTTCAGTGTACCCTTCACAAAATTTCCAAGGGAGAAATTTCCTTAAGCAGTTTAGCAAGAGGGAAATCTTTGCTTCTCTTCAGGAACACAAATGCTTCCTTCATTTGGGTAAGAATTATGCAAGTTATATATACATTCCTCACATACATTTATTAGTATTTGAGTGTGCTTGCGTGTGTGAGATGAATTTCAGGAAGCTAAAAGTCACAAAATATAAATAACTCAAATTAACCAACCTCATGTTCCTTCCAAAATCTTTGTTTTCTATTTCCATTTTATTCACTTTATTGCATATGTTTTCTTTATTGCAAACCTTTGGAAAGGAGTGAATACATAATTATATTGTCACAGAAGAAGAAATATAAGTCCTATGATGTTCTTTTAACACATACTGGTATTTTTCAGAGGCTCTTACCCCACAATTCACTTGTTTTCTAAAGTTAACTATAATTATTTGATTGACAAGGAAAAAATAAATCTAAAGAAAATATATACATAGCCCAGTTTTTTGTAAACTGATCAATTCTGGCAGTAAATCAAAGTGTCATGTTTTTGATTTAATAAGAGAAATTATATGGTACCTCTAATATGTGACAAGAGAGTCACAGAAGAATCAAGCAGTCATAGTGCATGTAACAATGCCCAAGAGTAAAGTGATTAATATGTGGGGTCTTATTTATTTGAATGCAGCTATTTATTATTTGTCAATTATCCTATAATTCCTTTAATACTCTTCCTGATTAACTGGAATTAAAATAAACAAAATAGAATAGAATGAAATAAAATTTCTCCTGAAATATAAAGGCTTTAAGAATTAGCAAGAATAATTTAGTAAGTCATAAGTTTTATGGCTCTTCAAAATAAATAACTTTTGCTCTGTGAGAGTCCATGTGAAGAGATAAGAAGACAAGCTACAAACTGGAATAAAAAACTTACAAACCACATAGCTGCCTAAGGACTACTATCTAGAATATATAAAGAATACTCAAAACTCAGCAGTATAAAACCCAAATAATCCAGTAGACACAGGCAAAGGAGTGAACAGACATTTTAGCAAAGATTTTACCAATGGCAAAGAAACACATGATAAGATGCTCAACAGTAATCATCAGGGAAATGTAAATTAAAACCACAATGAGATATCACTCTTGGAGTAAGCAGTTAGTTAGGCTTTAAAAAGATGCTTGGAGACCAACAAAGGGGGGAATCAAGCCCATTATTAGGAAAGTTAGGAACCTGCCCTTGCAGCATTCCACAAACTAGGCCACAAGAAACCAGATCAAACCAGAAGGCCCAAGACAAAGAAGGTTGGAGACTCTGACCAACTTAAGGAAGAAAAAGCATGAAACCATTCTCCCAAAGAAATCCCCTTCCCAAATAATTAATATTCCATCTTTTAGTTAACAATTATCAATAAAAGGAAGACCCAAGGGCGCCTGGGTGGCTCAGTCATTAGGCGTCTGCTTTGGCTCAGGTCATGGTCCCAGGGTCCTGGGATCGAGCCCCGCATCGGGCTCCCTGCTCAGTGGAAGGCCTGCTTCTCCCTCCCCAACTCCCCCTGCTTGTGTTCCCTCTCTCGCTGTGTCTCTCTCTGTCAAATAAATAAATAAAATCTAAAAAAAAAAAAAAGGAAGACCCAAACTCTGTGTGCAGCTTTCCTTTGAGTTCTGCCTGCTCTCACATCTCGAGAGTGTACTCTCATTTTCTCTCTCTAATAAAATCTTAATTTGTATCACTAAACCACTGTCTGGTCTGTCCTTGAATTCTTTTGTTGGGATGAGACTAAGGTCCTCTGGCTATGTCCCTAGGGTTGGGCTGGGCAGAGGCTTCAGGGCTAGGAGGTCTCCCCAGTCCACCTGAGAACATCACCACACACATAACAGTTCTCATAAAAACAAACATGCACTTACCATATATGGTAGGTGGAATAATGCCAACCTGTTCCCCCCAATAAGAGATATCTATATCCCAATCCTCAGAACCTGTGAACATGTTATTTTACTTGGCAAAAAGGACTTTGAAGGCATGACTAAGTTAAGCATTTTGAGATGGAAGAGTCAACTGAATTATCCAGGTGGATCCAATGTATTCACAAAGGTCCTCATAAGGAAAAGAGAAAAGGAAAAAAAAAAAAAAAAAGGGCAGGGCAATCAGAACCTGCCTTGGCAGAAATAGAGGTGGTGGTGCCTGGGAGAAAGAGATTTGAAGATGCTACACCACTGCCTTTGAAGATGGAGGAAGGGGCCATGATCAGGGAAAGTGGACAGCCTTGAATCTGGGAAAGCTGGGAAGTAGATTGTTCCGTAGAGCCTTCAAAAGGAACACAGCTCTGCAGTCACCTGGATTTTAGGCCAGTGAGATTTCTAACCTCCACAACTGTAAGCTAACAAATTGTTCACTGTTTAAGCCACTAATCTTACGGTAGTTTGTTAGAGTAGCAGAAGGAAACTAATATTCCATACAACCCAGATTGTATTCTTGGGGATTTATTCCAGGGAAAGGAAACCAGTTGACACAAAAATTTGTACATGAATTTTACAGAAGTTTTATTTATATTTAAAAACCAGAGACAGCCCAAATGTCCCTCAACGAGTGAATGGTTAAACAAACTGTGGCACATAAGTACCATGGAATACTATTCTGTAAAAAAGGAACAAATTATTATACATACACTTTGGATTATTCTTCACGGGATTATACTAAAGGGGAAAAAAAAAGCCAATTTCAGAAGATTATATAATATACAATTCCATGTATATAGTATTTTTGAAATGACAAAATTTTAGCAAATGAACATGTTTGTGTTTTTACTGATGATTTAGGATAGTAGAGGAAGGGAGGAAAGTTGGGGTGAAATCTCGTGTTGAGGACTTTGGTAAATCAGCAAGAGGATTTCTACTGGTACAATGATTGAAGTTTTAGTCTAACTGATGAAAGTCATATAATTCTCCCTTGGCTATTTAATTAGAATCCAAAATAGTCACACTGCCAGTTGTACTAATTAAATTTGTTTTTATTTTCTTCCTCGAGACAAGGCCCTCTGGTACATGCAAATAAGTGGAAAGCCTTCAGAAATAGGAAATAAATTGAAGTATCATCTACTCACCTAACTATTAATGGAGCAGCTGTCTTAGGAAGTTAACATTTAAATTGCATAACCCCACAAATTTGTTAAGATATTCTGAAACGGTTGCAACCAATTCTCTGTAGGAGCTTGTGAAACAGGAAGTTGAAGAGCCCCTGATTAAAAACATTATTCATTACAAAGATTTATATTTAATGCCTACCTTTCTAAGATACACATCTGCAAAAGAGATTTTTTTCATATTACCAAGAAATCTTCTATTAGTGCATATGCTCAGTGATTGAAATGACACATGCAGATGAAAATAAAATGCTATTTAACCTTAAACAAATTCCTTTTCATATGTTAATTTATTTTTTTCTTATTTATATTATTGTTAGACTTCCTAAAAGATCATTTCAGTCACAATGATCTTGATCATGCATCTAAATTCATATTTAGACCCAACAAAATCTCACAATCTGAACAAATTATATGCAGAGGTAATGCACTATATATATGTATGTATATTGTTCTTCAATCATTTTTACATTTAAAAAAAATTAAGAATAGAAAAAGAACCAGAAAAAATGTATTTTTTTAAGAGCCAGATGGAAGAGGTTACAAATCAACTAAGAATCTTTTATGAGTCTAAAGATCTACCACTGGTGAAATGGAGAACATATAGTTTTAATTTGGTTACTTGAATGGCAATACACTTAAATAATATAGTTTTTCTTAATTATGTTATTACGCTATGAATTTTGGTTTGAGCTCATATTCATAAATAGTAATGTAACTTTAAACAGTTTTGTAATAACAACTGATTATGTTCTAAATGTTGCCTGTGAGTAGAAAGTAATCTCAGCTTAATTAGCTAGTTACTTCTATATGCTAAATTAGAGCTATATTACAAAATAAAAGCCTTTAAATTATATAATGAAGAAATCTCCAAACATAATTACCAGAATCTCTACAGGAATATATAATTACTGTAGGCTAAATTCTTTCTTCAGCTTCATTTTTGCATCTCTCACAGAAGCCAGTAGACACAAACTGCATAGCTACCTAAGGGCTGAATAACAACTTACTGTGAATTCTTCTGGGCAATGTCCAAAAACTAATAGAGGATATATCATGAAAGCTGAAAATAAATATTTCCAACAATGTATAGTGAAATCAACTTAAGACACCATCCATTAAAAGAAGAATCTGGAATGTTCAATGCTAACCTTGATTTTCTAATCAACTCACTCTCTGCCCTTGAAGAACTTACTTAATTAGTCTATGTCTAACTTTATGCACCTGTAAAATGGAGATAATAAATATTCATTTACCTCATGGGATGTTTTGGGAATTCATGATTGTAAAATGCAAAGAGTTGTGGTTAAAAGTTGTGGATCTAAGTGCAGAATGGGCAGCATGTCAGATGGTATGCTTCTGTTCTGTGTCTAGAATATTGTGGTAAGTAGTATGCAATGCTTGATAATAACTGAATTTAGAATAACCATCAGTCAGAAAATGGAATATGTAAGGATATTGAGCAAAATGAAAAAAAAAATACAGTCTGGTGGGAATAGATGATCTGATTTGTAATCCTACCACAGTGGATTAATAAATCACCACAAACAACATACTCAAAGTGTTAACAATTTGAGCAGTAAACATGACTAGCTGGAAAGCATATGTACAACATACTGGTCAAGATCATGAGCTTTACAGTTATACAGACCTGGTTTTAATCTCGGTTCTACTTAATATGTGACCCTGAGTTGGGCACCTGGGTGGCTCAGTTGGTTAAGCGACTGCCTTCGGCTCAGGTCATAGTCCCGGAGTCCTGGGATCGAGCCCCACATCGGGCTCCCGGCTCAGCAGGGAGCCTGCTTCTCCCTCTGACCCTCTCCCCTCTCATGCTGTTTCTCTCTCTCTCTCTCTCTCTCAAATAAATAAATAAATAAAATCTTAAAAAAAAAAATATGTGACCCTGAGTAAATAACTTTGCCACATTAACTGATGTTTGGCTTCCACCCCAGAACATATAAATCAGTCTCAGGTTTGTGATCCACATGCACTCTATGTAGGATGTGTCATCATCTAAGATGGCAAAAAGAGGGAAGAAAAATTTGGAGAGAAAGGAAAAAGACTAGTATTGTTTTCTACATAGAAATTTCTACATTCACATAAAAAAAATATCTAAGGGAAGGGAGCTGACAATGTGGTTTGAGATCATAGGAGAGATATTTAGGCAGGGATATAGATTTTGGAACAAACAATATATAGCTAGCAGTTTGAAGTCATATATGAAGGTGAGATTACCTAAGCAGAATATAGTTAAAGTGGGAAGACTAAATGTGAGAAGACAGAAAACATAAAAGATGGCTCCCATGATGCTCACTTTCTGGTGTCATGCCTATGTGGAGTCCCACTCCTTAAGTGTGAAAGGGACTTAGGACTTGCTTATAACAATGAATGGAATGGACATAATGGTCTACATATGATTATGTGACTATATAAGATTATAGCATTCATCTTACTGAATTTCTTTCTCTTACTGGCTTTGAAAAAGCAAGTGGTCATGTTGGGGAACATCATGCAGTGTGCAATTACAAGTGATCGCTAGGGGTGCCTGGTCAGCTCTATCAGAAGAGCACATGACTCTTGATCTCAGGGTCGTGAGTCTGAGCCTCACTTTGGGTGTAGAGATTACCTAACTAAATAAACTTAAAACAATATAAACAAACAAACAAAACAAAACACAAGTGACCTCTAGTTGCTGAAGGTGGCTTCCAGCTAACAGCCGACAAGGAACTGAGAACTTCAGCTTTGAAACTGCAAGGAATTGAATTCTGCCAACAATCTGAATTTTTAAGTGGATCCTTCCTCAGTTGAGCCTCATATGTAAACACATTTTTGATAATCACCTTGATCACAGCCTTGCAAGTCTCTAAGAAGACACAGCTAAGTCATATGTGGACTCCTGATCCACAGAAACTGTGAGATAATAAATGCATATGTTTTAAGCTACTAAAATAGTTGTAATGTCATTACTCAGCAACACATAACTAATAAAATGAGTAAAAGGATCACTGAAGGAAAAGGGCAGTATTCTTAGATGTGGAAAGAAAACAAGGTTACAGTTACATTATAACGTTTCTATTATTTAATTTTGAATGGTATTGTATAGGCAGTGTGATAGGATACATGTATCCAAAGTATACAATTCTGCCTTTTGGTGCATCTGCTTCATGTAAACCTAACATGCAAAGTGGTTGTTGGAGCACTGAAAGGACAAAGAGCAGAAAGCTCCCCTAGTGAATGGCACAAATTTCAGGAACTGCTTTTGTGCTAGTGTTTCTAGAGTTCAATCAAAATAACCTGCATGTGTGGTATAATATTATCTAAGATTTACTTCTATTAGAGCTTCCTTCATGGCTATATGGATCTACCAGAGTGAAACTAAAAGTTGTATGTAACCAGGTTGATTTAGGTTTATTCAAATAGCAAGAGCTTTAGGAAGAGAATGCTCAATACTCTGGAATACAGAAAAGATATCAAGACAAGAACTAACAAGTGCCCTTCAGATTTGTCAGTTAAGAGTTCAAAAATTACTCCAGAAAACACAGTTTCAGTGGGCTAGTGGGGTTCAAAGCCAGATTACAGGTGATGACAAAGAAGCGGTACCAATGAGTGTAGACTATTTGTTCCAGAATCTTAGCTGAAGAAAGGAGAGAGATAGGGGAAAAAGTAGATTGTAACATATGGTTTCATTATGGGTTGAATTATGTCCCCCAAGAGAATTGTTCAAGTCCTAACTCCTAACCTGATTACATCTGCAAAGATCTTATTCCCAAATAAGGTCACATGCAAACTTACGTGACGTGTGTGTATAGCTAGCAGTTGAAATCATACATGAAGGTGAGATTCATACACATGTGACCATATTTGGGAATAAGATCTTTGCAGATGTAATCGGGTTACGATGAGGTCATACTATATTAGGGTGGGCCCTAGTCCAAAATGACTGGAAATGCAGAAAAGAGAACACCATGTAAAGACACAGATACATGTAGACATAAAGGGAAGACAAGACAGCCATCTGAAGACTGAGGCAGAGATTGGAGTTATGCTGCAAATGAAAGGATGCCTGAGGCTACCAGAAGCTGGAAGAGGCAAGGAAATGTCCTTCCCTAGAGGCTTCAGAAGAAGCATGGCCTTCCAGTATCTTGGTTTCAGACTTCTAGGCTCCGGAACTGTGAGAAGATAAATATCTGTGGTTTTAAGCCACCCAGTTCGTGGGTAATTTGTTATGGCACCTCTAGGAAACTAACACAAGTTTAAAAGGAAATAATCTTATGATGCAAGTTTCTTAAATATATTCATACTGAGAAGAAGCCAAGGCAATAGAGAAGTTATAGATTCAATTAGAAAGGGAAAACCTTAAAGGAGGAATATCCTGGAAGAGACAAGAGGACAGAATCAAGAGGAATGTTCAATGTATAGACCACTTCCTCACAAAACCACCTGAGTGATTGTTTAAAAAGGCAGATTCCTGGGCCCTTCAAAAATGTAAAAAAAAATTGTGCCTGATTGTGGAGTCTGGGTTTCTGCAATTGTGATCTGATCACAGTAAAGTTTAAGAAACACTGATCTACTCACTTATATGTGGAATCTAAAAAAACTAAAAACTAAAAAATAACCTCCCCAAGCTCATAGATACAGAGAATAGATTGGTAGCTGCCAGAGTGGGGGCGGGGGCAGGGGAGGGGGAGTGAAATCCATGAAGGGAGTCAGAAGATACAAACTTCTGGTTATAAAATAAATGTCATGGGGGTGTAATGTACAGAATGGTAACCATAGTTAGTATACTATATTTAACTGAAAGTTACTCAGAGAATATATATTAAAAGTTCTTATCACAAGTACTGAGTAATGTGTAGAATGTTGCATCACTTTATTGTACACCTGAAACTAATATGACACTGTATGTTAACTATACTGGAATTAAAATAACAATATTAATAAATATGAAAAAAGTTATCACAAGGAAAAAATTAAGTATGATAACAGATGTTAACTAGACTTATTATGGTGATCATTTTTTATATATACAATTATTGAATCATTAAGTCATACTTCTGAAACTAATATAATGTTGGATGTCAATTATAACTCAATAAAAATAATTTTTTAAAAAAGAAACTGATCTATAGTGTAGGTAAATTGTGAAAATTGATTATTTAAACTTTTAAAATAAGTAGCTTTTGAAGATGGGAATGGGGGTTAATCCTAGATTTGTATTAGATTTGCAAAACATTGGGAACAAGATTGGGTCCATGAATTATTGGAAATAATTGTCTTTGAGCCTGTCTTTTTCTGCAGCAGCACAAAATGCAGTGCAGTCACTATCTTAAATTATTTCCCTGCTCTTAAATATGACTTTCTGACTATTGCTTATTTTTCTTTGTTATATGTCATGATACCTGCTTTATATTTGTTTTCCAAAGTGGATTATTCTTCTGGATCTAAGTAAAGCCTCTCAATTTGTTCTTTTGTTCTTTCCCGCCACAACACTTACACTAACTAGGCTCAGACTCAACTACCAGTTTTGATTAATTTTCTTACTGTTTCCCATAAATACCAAATTCATCTCAAATCTACATATTTATAGGTGGTAATAGCCTTTCCAACTTTTCCAGTGGAACGTAAGAACTGTTCTCAAGCACAGTACATTACAAAGACCTAAGGAATGTATAGTACTTGTATATACTTGAGCCCTACCCTCCAAGATTCTAATTGAGTATCTGAGTCCAAGAATCTGAACTTGCAGAAAGTATTTCACCTGATGCTGAAATAGGAGCAACCCAGATGTGATTTCCGGAAACACTCCCCAGGGGGTGAGGAGTATTTACTGCAAGCTCAAAATGATTACAGAGCCTGACAAAGCAGCCAGAAATATTAATGAAATCTTTGGCGGCATTAAGAGCTATATAATATCCAGATCAAGAAAGTTATGTTTCTATTCCCTGCGATGGCCAAACTGAGTTTGAAATATTGTGTTTGGTTACACACATCATATTTTAATAAGAATATGTATTACTGTGTGGTTCCTTTTGACCCAGTGAGTGCAATTCATATCACTGATGCCTATGGGGTATGGGGTACAGAGTTCAGGTCCTTGTCAGGGTGGTGTTCCTGTATCTTGTAGCTGCAGCTATGTCCCAGAAACTTGGGAAATACCACATTGTACTCTCCATCTGCAAGTACTCTTTGATCTACATTGTAGAGCTGCTTCATTTTTTAAAAAGGACTAATTAATACATTCAGTCTGCAACAGGAATAGTATGACAACTAAGGATCTGTTTCATAATGTCCCACAATCTTTTCTTTTTAGCGTTACTGAGGTATAACTGACAAATAAAATAACTGATGTGTACAATGTGGTGATTTTATATCTGTACACACAGTAAAAGGATTCCACCCATCTAGTTAATACATCAATTACATCAATCACCTCACATATTTACCTTTTTTGTGAGAACATTTAGATCCTACTCTTCTAGTAAAGTTCAATCACACAGTGCAGTATTAACTATATCACCGTGTTAAACATTAGGTCCTCAGACATTACTCATCTTATAACTTCAAGTTTGCACTTTTTACCACCTTCTCCCTAATTCCCCTCACCCCCCTATCCTGGAAAATACTTTTCTTCTGTTTCTAGGAGTTCAGCTTCTGTTTTTTGTTTGTTTGTTTTGATTCCACATATAAGTGAGTGAACTACACAGTATTTGTCTTTCTCTATTTGGCTTATTTCACTTAGCATAATGCCCTCCACCGTCATCCGTGTTGTCAGAAATGTCTGGATTTCCTTCTCTTTAATGCTGAATAATATCATTATAGATAGATAATAATATAGATATCACATTTTCTTGATCCGTTCATTCAGTGACACTTAGGTTGTTTCCATACCTTGGTTATTGTGAATAATTTAATAATGCTGCAATGAGCATGGGAACACAGATATCTTTTGAGATGATGGTTTCATCTGTCCCACAATCTTAAAGCCACTTCATGCTTCAAGATCTCATCTGGGTCTAAAAATCCCAGGGACAAGACTTTTTTCCAGGCATTCCAAGCCACTTAAAGTTCTGAGGAATCAATAACCAACTGCTAGAGCCATAAGATTTCTGATATTAATGCTTTATATGTTTCCAGATTATCCCCCTCTTTCTCCCATTCTTTGCTTTCTCTATCTCCCTATCTCAGCTCTCTCTCGCTCTCTTTCCTAGCAAATGGAAGACCTATTTTTCCAGTCTGGTGGTTTTCAATACAGCTAGGGATTAGAATCACCTGGGGAGCTTCTAACACTTCAAACATCTGAGACTCCAGCATAGAGATTAAAAACAATTGCCATAAATTTAAGACAGGGAAACATCTCCATTTTTAGTCTTATGCATCTGGACCTGCTAGTAATTTTTTCTGCTTCACCGCAAAAGGAACCTCACTCATCTTACTCTAAGACATTATTTCTTCATTATATTTAGTCTTTCATTTACCTTTAGATTAGAAATCTACTCAATAGTTCACAATTCAAAATGAAAATACAATTCTCACAGTCTTCCAGATAGCTTAGTTTCTCCATCTTTTCTTTCTTTTTTTTTTTAAAGGCTTAAAATGTATTTTAATAAGTTGATGCTGTATTACTGCTCCATTTCTCAGAAAAACTCCAAAGATATCAGGGACAAATCAAACATAGTACACCAATAAAAAAAATGCACAGCATAACTACCTAAGATAGGCAAGGCTAAGAGCTACTGTCTGACCTTCAGCATACAGCAACCCTGTTCCGAAGACTGTACTAGGCCTATCAAGAAAAGCTATGAACAGCAACATCGTAGACACAAAAGGGCCATTCCTGGGTTGTCTTAACCCAAGAAAAAAGATGGAGGCAACTTAACACAAGATTTTTTTTAAAAGATACACTAAAATGAAAATCTCTAAGAGAAAATGTCTTCCTTAGGATATGAAGGGGTAATATATGGGATATAACAGAACTGTATGTATGTTGTCTGTGACCTCTGTGGCCATTGGCCTGAATTCCCACCTGCAAGTGAACGGAACAATGGGGCTAAGGTCACTGGGGGATGCTTGTTTTTGTGGTGTATGTGGCAGTGTCTCTGGGGTTTGGGGGGTATAATGAGAAACCAAATAGAACAGGATGGACAAAGAATGGAATGATCAAGATTAATGGGGGCTCTAACTGGATCCATTTTGCGATGGTTCCCCCCCATCTCCACAGGCCCTCAACAATCACATGAGACCTCAGGAATGCACCACACAAAATCAATTAGTTAAACGATATATCACACAGAACTGATTTGTTAAATATCGCCCCTCCCTTGCCCTCAGCCTCCAGCAAACTCCCTGAGAGTAGTACAGGCAAGGAAGACCTAACTATTGGGAGGAATCCCTAACACTTTTCCAGGGCAGAATTCTGGCTAGTCCAAAAAGGGTCCTTCTTTTAAGGGTTTTTGGGAAACCAGACATTGAAATTCTTATTAGTATCGGCGACGTTTGTTTGGAGCAAATTCAGCTCTAGGAGCTGCACGGTTGAATGCAGGAGGGGTTCCACCAACTGCCCCAATTCCCTCCATTGTAGCAGCTTGGCCAAAGCGTTCAGTTGTTGGTGGGGTTCCATCTGGCATCATAGTGGCAGGTCCTGGAGGAGCTGGGATACCTGCTGACACTGGAGCAGGGAACATGGCGCCTCTGTTGTTGATGCCTATAGCACCTCCCATAGCCATCTGGCCCATCCGTATCTCCTGTTCTCTTGCATCAGGGAATGTCCCCTTGAATCCTTCCTGCTGTTGCCGCCGCATCTCTTCCTTATGGCGCCTGCGTTCCTCCTCCTGCCTGAGCTCCAGTTGCTTTTGTTTTTGCACTTCTTGGTTGTGCAGCTCTTCCATCCTCCGAAGTTCTTCTTGACGTCTCATCAAATCCTGTCTCATTAGCATGACCTGGTGCTCATGGCGAGCAGCCTCCATCCATCTCCAGCTTCTCACGAGCTTCCTTGATGTTGCGGTCCACTTGGTCCTGCCGCTGCTTCTCCATCTCAATGAGTGCCTTTCAGCTCATGGCATACTCATACCCAAAGGAGTCAGGCTGTGCAAATCTGGGTGGCTGCTCTCGCTCCTTGTGAAATTGCTGGTTCTTTATAACCAGCTTCTCTGGAACTCCCTCTTCATCATCCAACTGCTCCATGGGCTCCACAGTCACAGGCCGAGGAAATGTGGTTAGCAGGAAGGAACCTCCACTGCACCTGTCCAGAGCTTTCCGAGCAGCTGGCTCCCCTGAGAATTCAACAATGCCTTTTCCTGAGGGCTTTCCTCGATCATCCACGGTGACTACAGCCCTGTCTACCTGGCCAAACACCAAAAAGGCTTCCTCCAGCTGTTCATTGGAAACATACTGAGGAAGGTTTCGGACTGTAAGGGATGCACTATGGCAGGCAAAGCTCACACGCAGCTGCTTTCCACGGAGTGGCACGTTGTCCAGTTCTACTTTGGCAATCTCCGCTAGGGTTCATGTTTCCAAGCGGATAAAGCCAAAGCCCTTATCCTTATGAATGAAGACTTCGCCTGCCTTCCCGTATTTCTCAAATAGTTTCCTCATCTCCTCCTCAGTGATGTCAGGAGGAAGATGGCGGTGGCGGCTGCTGCTACTGCTGCTTCCTTGAAGTATGGCTTTGCTTCTCCAAGTTAAAGGTTTTATTGCTCTGCATTTTTGCACCCCTCTACCAACTGTTCTCTCCTCAGAGGAACGGCAACGCCACACGGCCTCTACCATCCCGAGCTAGTTTCTCCATCTTTTCAAATGCTCTGTCAGAGATAGAGTGCATTTTGAATGGAGATAAACAGATCCCCCTTTTTTTTTTTTCCTTTAAAACATTATACCCCAGAGCACTTCATCATTTAGATGAAGGACACATAAATGGCAAACATTCACAAATATCCATATTGACTATATTTCCAAGCAATTCAAGCTGTTCCATACTGAAGAGTTCTAGGTTTACTTTTGCTGAAATATTCAAGAGGAGACTGGACGACAACTGTTAAGCATGTGTGTGTGTGCACGTGCGTGCACACACACACACACACACACATACTCGTTATAGAGATGATTTCATATTCTCAGAATTTCAGGATCTGCCTGAAAACAGTAAACCTAAAAGTGTTAAAAACCTTAGTAAACTGTAGGAACTTCTGAGTTCTGACCTCATGGATTGCTAAATGGAAGTCTTAGTAGACTTATAAGGTATGAATTTCATATTTCATCCCAGTGTTCAATATTTCATTTTCTAACTTAGAGATCCTGTGTCTAGCCACAGCTGTTGCTTTGTTCGCTTTCAAGAAAACAAAACAGAACAAAAGCAAGCTGTTGACTTATGCCAAATTTAGGAGTAGAATCTCATTAAGTTACTTATTTGTTATTATGGCTTATAATTTCCCATTCTTTTTGAAAGCTTAAGATTTATAGTTAAAGTATCAGCCTCAAATGGAAATATGTGAGAGTTGCAATGATGGAAATGAAACAAATTAAATCTATCACATATTATAAATATTCATAGCTTACATTTCTTAAAAACAAATATTAAGTATAAATATCACTGGTACTCTTCCAACAATACAGTGATAATTTTAGAAATATCATTTTGTCATTTTCTTTTATCAGATAAAAATATGATGACTAATATCAGTAATAATTGATTTATTATAACAATCAAAATTTCCTTTGGCATTGCAGGAAGATAGGACTCCTGAGTAAGGTAAACTGGCAGGATAAAGGAAAAAAATGTCAATGACATGTCATATTAGCTAATGAAAATGTCAAGACAAAGACGTCTAAGTTTGTACTTATTTATTCCAACCTATCAAAGTGTGCATTTTAGCTCTGATTTCATGCCAGATACCCCTTTTCTAATATGTCAAATAAAATACTGACTTAGCCTATGAAAACTATGAAACTATGAATATTTCAAACATTAAAAAATATTAAACCTTATAAAATCATGTAAATAAATTAGACTCTATTAATAATGATTCTGCTATAGCAGTGCTTATCAAACTTCTCCTCTGGAGTCTAATCAATAGGAAAAGAAAATGAATTTGCATCCCCAAAGATCTATGGGACAAAGTACACTGCTGTAATCTAAGCAAACATAATTTTAAGTCTAGTTCTAATGATTTAAAAAACCATAATTTTATGCAACAAATATGTACTTAATTTACAAATAAGAATTAAATTATTTTTATCCTAAATTATCTAGCACTCTTAATAGTCTTGCATACTAATACCTTGGTATAAGAAGCATATATTTAAGAAACTGCCCAATATTTGAAAATCTCGAAATACTGAGGGAAGTTACATTCCAGAGGATTTAATCAGGATGTATACAATTGTATTTTTTTAACCAGGTGAAAAGAGTGCTTAGAGTTAAAGTCTATAGGAAGAGGAAGTCTAGAACAGATAAGAATCCTAAGCAACTGCAATGAAGAATATGATGGTCTATAAACATTTTTCCAAAGAAGACCTCAATAGCCGTCAAGTACATGAAAAAGCACTCAACATCACTAATCATCAGGGAAATGTAAATCAGAACCACAATGAGTAATCACCTCTTAGAATAGTTATCATCAAAAGAAGTAAGTGTTGGTGAGGATGTGAAGAAAAGGGAAACTTTGTGCACTGCTGGTAGGAATGTAGACTGGTACCACTATGGAAAACAGTATGGAGGTCCCTTATAAAATTAAAAATAAAACTACCTTATGATCCAGCAATCCCACTTCTGGAATATATATCCAAGAGAAATTAAAACAGGATCTTGAAGAGATACCTGCACTCCCATGTTCATTGCAGCATTATTCAAAATAGCAAGATACAGAAATAAGCTAAGTGTCTGTCAAGGGGTGAATGGATAAAGCAGATGTGATATATGTATATATATATATGTATATATATATATAAACATATATACACACATATATACATATACATATGTGTGTGTATACACATGTGTATATATACATATATACACATACACACACATACACACACACAATGGTATATTATTAACTACAAGAAAAAAAAAATCCTGCCATTTGCAACATGGATGGACTTTAAAGGTATTATGCTAAGTGAAATAAGTCAGAGAAAGATAGATACTGTATGATATGACCTATATGTGGAATCTATAGAAACCTAACTCATAGAAAGAGAGAGTAGAATGATGATTACCGGAGGCTAGGGTATGGGGGAAATGGGAAGATACCAGTCAAAGGATACAAATGTCTAATCATAAGATGAATAAGTCCTGTAGATTTCATGTACATGGTTATAGTTACTAATAGTATATTATTAGCTTGAAAGATGCTAAGACAGATCTTGACCATTTTCACCACAAAAAAAGAAATGCTAATTATGTGACATGGTGGACATGTTAGCTAACCCTATGATGGTAAACATTTTGCAATATATGTGTATGAAATCAACATCTCATATACCTTAAATTTACACCATGTTATATGTCAATTTTATCTCAATAAAATTGGGGGAGAATAATATAATAGTTTAGCTTGACTTTTAGGTGAACTATAAAATATTTAAATCAAGAGGTTAAAAGATCTAGCCAAATGATATGAAAGGGCTGTGGATAAAGAGTAAATTGAAAAGGGAAGACACTATTCTGAGTATCAGATGAGAAATGAAAGACAAACCAAAAAATTCTA
Source organism: Mirounga leonina (assembly GCF_011800145.1). Classification (NCBI taxonomy): domain Eukaryota; kingdom Metazoa; phylum Chordata; class Mammalia; order Carnivora; family Phocidae; genus Mirounga; species Mirounga leonina. The sequence goes on from NW_023270323.1 coordinate 7,262,151, forward strand.
CTATGACTTGCAACATGGATAAACTGTACAAACCATGTCCTGACAGAAAAACTATCTAAAGCCTAAATTGTTTTTCTATTTTTTTAATTTAAATTCAATTAGCCAGCATATAGTATATCATTAATTCCAGATGTAGTTTAATAATTCATCAGTGCTCATCATGTCATGTGCCCTCCCCAATGCCCATCACCCAATAACCCCATCCCCTCATCGATATCCCCTCCAGCAACCCTCAGTTTGTTTCCTATAATTAAGAGTCTCTGATGGTTTTTCTCCTTCTCTGATGGCTTCCCAGTTTTTCCTCCCTTCCCCTATGATTCTCTGCACTGTTTCTTATATTCCAAATATGAGTGAAACCATATGATAATTGTCTTAATCTGCATGACTTATTTCGCTCAGCATAATACCCACCAGTTCCATCCATATTGATGTAAATGGTATTAATTCTTTCTGATGGCTGAGTAATATTCCGTTGTGTGTGTGTATCTCACATCTTCTTTATCCATTCATCTGGCGATGGACATCTAGGCTCTTACCACAGTTTGGCTGTTGTGGACATTGCTGCTATGAACATTGGGGTGAAGGTGCCCCTTTGGATCACTACATCTGTATCTTTGGGGTAAATACCTAGTAGTGCAATTGCTGGGTCATAGTGTTGCTCTGTTTTTAACTTCTTGAAGAATCTCCATAGTATTTTCCAGAGTAACTGTACCAGCTTGCATTCCCACCAACAGTGTAGGAGGGTTCTGCTTTCTCCACATGCTGGCCAACATTTGTTTCCTGTCTTGTTAATTTTAGCCATTCTGACTGGTGTGAGGTAGTATCTCATTGTGGTTTTGATTTATATATCCCTGACACCAAGTGATGTTCAACATTTTTTCATGTGTCCGTTTGTAACTTATATGTATTTGGAGAAATGACTGTTCATGTCTTCTGCCCATTTCTTGACTGGATTATTTGGGTTTTGGGTGTTGAGTTTGATAAGTTCTTTCTAGATCTTAGATACAGGCCTTTACCTGATAGTCATTTGGAAATATCTTCTCCCATTCCAAAGATTGCCTTTTGGTTTGTTGACTGTTTCCTTTGCTGTGCAAAAGCTTTTTATCTTGATGAAGTCCCAATAGTTCATTTTTGCCTTTGTATCCCTTGCCTTTGGAGACGTGTCTAGCAAGAAGTTGCTGTGGCCGAGGTCGAAGAGGTTGCTGCCTGTGCTCTCTTCAAGGATTTTGATGGATTCCTGTCTCACATTTAGGGTTTTTATCCATTTAGAGTTTATCTTTGTGTATGGTATAAAAAATTGGTCCAGTGTCATTCTTCTGCATGTGGCTGTCCAATTTTCCCAGCACCGTTTATTGAAGAGACTTTTTTCCATTGGACATTCTTTCCTGCTTTGTTGAAGATTAGTTGACCATAGAGTTGAGGGTCCATTTCTAGGTTCTCTATTCTGTTCCATTGATCTATGTGTCTGTTTTTGTGCCAGTGCCATACTGTCTTGATGATTACAGCTTTGTAATAGAGCTTGAAGTCTGACATTGTGATGCCAACAGCTTTGGTTTTCTTTTTCAACATTCATTTGGCTATTTGGGGTCTTTTCTGGTTCCATACAAATTTCAGAATTGTTTCTTCCAGTTCTGTGAAAAATGTCAATGGTATTTTGATAGGGATTGCATTGAATGTGTAGATTGCTCTAGGTAGTGTAGACATTCTAACAATATTTGTTCTTCCAATCCATGAGCATGGAATGTTTTTCCATTTTGTTCTGTCTTTCTCAATTTCTTTCATAAGTGTTCTGTAGTTTTTAGAGGACAGATCCTTTACCTCTTTGGTTAGGTTTATTCCTACGTATCTTATAGTTTTGGGTGCAATTGTAAATGGGGTTGACTCCTTAATTTCTTTCTCCTGTCTCATTGTTAGTGTATAGAAATGCAATGGACTTCTATGCATTGATTTTATATCCTGTCACATTGCTGAAAACCCGTATGAGTTCTAGCAATTTTGGGGAGGAGTCTTTTGGGTTATCCACATGAAGTATCATGTCATCTGCAAAGAGTGAGAGTTTGACTTCTTTGCCAATTTAAATGCCTTTTCTTTCCTTTTTTTTTTTTTTTTGTCTGACTGCTGAGGCTAGGATTTCTAGTACTATGTTGAACAACAGCGATAGAAGTAGACATCCCTGTTGTGTTCCTAACCTTAGGGGAAAAGCTCTCAGTTTTTCCCATTGAGAGTGTGGGCCTTTCGTTTATGGCTTTTATGATGTTCAGGTAGGTTCCCTCTATCCCTACAATATGGAGAGTTTAAACAAGAAAGGATGCTGTATTTTGTCAAATGCTTTTTCTGCATCAATTGAGAGGATCATATGGTTCTTGTCCTTTCTTTCATTAATGTGATGTTCCACATTGATTGATTTGTGGGGTGTTGAACCACCCCTGCAGCCCAGGAATAAATCCCACTTAGTTGTGGTGAATAATCCTGTTAATGTACTGTTGGATTCTATTGACTAGTATCTTGGTGAGAATTTTGGCACCTATGTTCATCAGGGATATTGGTCTGTAATTCTCCTTTTTGGTGGTCTTTGTCTGGTTTGGGGATCAAGGTAATGCTGGACTCATAGAAAGGGTCTGGAAGTTTTCCTTTCATTTCTATTTTTTGAAACAGCTTCAGAATAATAGGTATTAGTTCTTCTTTAAATGTTTGGTAGAATTCCCCTGAGAAGCCATCCAGCCCTGGACTCTTGTTCCTTGGAAGATTTTTGATTACTGCTTCAATTTCCTTGCTGGTTATGGATCTGTTCAGGTTTTCTATTTCTTCCTGTTTCAGTTTTGGTAGTTTATACATCTCTAGGAACACATCCATTTCTTCCAGATTGCCTAATTTGTTGGCCTATAGTTCCTCATAATATATCCTTAAAACTGTATTTCCTTGGTGTTGGTTGTAGCTCCTCTTTCATTCATGATTTTATTAATTTGGGTCCTTTCTCTTTTCTTTTTGATAAGTCTGGTTAGGGGTTTATAGATCTTATTAATTCTTTCAAAGAACCAGCTTCTAGTCTCATTGATCTGTTCTACTATTCTTTTGGTTTCTATTTCATTGATTTCTGCTCTAATCTTTATTATTCCTCTTCTCCTACTTGGTTTATGCTTTAGGATGGAATGCTCTGAATATATCTGTCAAATCTATCTGGTCCAGTGTGTCATTCAAAGCCCTTGTTTTCTTGTTGATCTTCTGCTTAGATGATCTGTCCATTGCACTGAGTGGGGTGTTAAAATCCCCTACTATTATTGTATTATTATCAATGTGTTTCTTTATTTTTGTTATTAATTGGTTTATATAATTGGCTACTCCCAAGTTAGAAGGGAAAATTTAATTCTAAATAAATAATTAGAATTTAATTTAATTCTAATTATTTATTTAGAATTTACTTAATTCTAAATAAATATTTAGAATTGTTAGATCTTCTTGTTGGCTAGACCCTTAAAGTATGATGTAGTGCTCCTCTTCATTCCTTACTACAGTCTGGTTTAAAATCTAATTTGCCTCATATAAGGATTGTTAACCCAGCTTTCTTTTGATGTCCATTAGCATTATAAATGGTTTTCCATCCCCTCACTTTCAATCTGGAGGTATCTTTGGGTCTAAAATGAGTCTTTTATAGACAACATATGGATGGGTCTTGCTTTTTTATCCAATCTGATACCCTGGTTCTTTTGATTGGGGCATTTAGCCCATTTACATTCAGAGTAACTATTGAAAGATATGAATTTAGTGTCACTGTATTTCCTGTAAAGATCCTGTTTCTGTAGATTGTCTTTGTTTCTTTCTGGTCTATGTTACTTTTGGGCTCTCTCTTTGCTTACAGGATCCCCTTTAATATTTCTTGCAAGGCTGGTTTAGTGATCACAAATTCTTTTAGTTTCTGTTTGTCCTTAAAGCTCTTTATCTCTCCTTCCATTCTACATGACAGCCTTGCTGGATAAAGTATTCTTGGATGCATGTTTTTCTCATTTAGTGCCCTAACTATATCATGCCAGCCCTTTCTGGCCTGCCAGGTCTCTGTGGAAGGTCTTCTGCCAGTCTAATGCTCCTCCCTGTATGTTAAGGACCTCTTGTCTCAAGCTACTTTCAGGATTTTATCTTTATCAGATTAGATCTATGGCAGAGAGTATTACCTCTGGTTCTTTCTTTTGCTGTGAATTTCTCCTTCTAGTCATTTTGTCCAGAGAAGAATAGATGAAAGAGAGAATAATATCAAAAATATCAACCATGATCCCAGTGAAATACACACTAGACAAATCCGAAGAAGTCAGAAACCAAAAAAGAAAATATCTCATAGGTGAACAAAACAGGGTGATCTACTTGGTCCTGAGTGTATTTTGGTCTGTTTGTCAGAAGACACTAAATCCCAAAATTGTAAAGAAAGAAAATTGATATATATATATATAGATAGATATATTCAAAAGAAGCCAAAAATGAAGAATATATCTATAAATGTAAATGTAAAAATGACAATTAAAAAGACTTAAAAACAAAGAGTTGATAAATAAGAAACTAGTTGAAAAGGATAATGAAGAAAAAAGAAAAAGAAGATTTTAAACAGATTAAAGACTCATGAGAAAAAACCTCGAATTCTATATATTATTTTCCCTTAGTGCAGGAGTTTTTCAGGTCTGAGTGATCCACAAACTTGGTATTTCCCGGATGTTCCTGCTGGTCTTCTGGGGGATGGGCCTGTTGCACTGATTCTTGGGTGTTTTTGCCTTGGTAGAGTTGCACCACCCCTTCCCAGGGGGCCAGACTCAGTGTAAGCTGCTTCTGGTTGCTCTGTGTGGCTTTTGTTCCATGACAGCTTTTCATACTTCTTGCAAAAAGTGGTTGCTTTTCGATTTGTAGAATTGCAATAATTCTTCTCCTAGATCTCAGGTTGAATTCACAGGTGTTCAGAATGATTTAATAGATAACTAGCAGAATTCAAGGGACCAGATGAAACATGGGTCAACTTACTCTTCCACCATCTTCCTTGAGCCTCAACTGTTTTAATGCCAGCTCATTCACATATATATTTTCCTAGTTATAACCACAAACTGATTTAGTGATTAACTCCATAAATAGCATGGGTTCATGTGCTCTAATATAAGACCATGGACAGTTTCATCAACTCACTTAGCTTACAAATTCTGATCAGTCCTTCCCCAGACCTTATTAACAAGCATCTAACCTGAAACTACCCTGATACTAATCCCAGCCCCACAAACTCTGTATGATTCTTAACTTTACCTCTGCAAATATGAACACTATCCCTTACTCAGCAAGTTTAATAAATCCAGACTTCTGTGATCCACAAGTTTCCATGGGGGTCTTGATATGGGGGCTTTGACGATATTTTCTAGTGTTATTGAAATTGTAAATAAAATTATGCCAATGATTTGTGATTTTTCTCTTGCAATTTAAATTTAGCCATCCTTCCTGCATTAATCTTATCAGGCTGGTATAAGAAATACCACATGTTGGGGTGCTTAAACAACAGATATTTATTTTCTCATAGTTCAGAGGCTAGAAGTCTGAGATTAGGGTGCCAGTCTGGTGGGGTTCCAATGAGAACTCTCTTCCTGGCTTTTAGTGTTCTCACATGGTGGTTAAGAGAGAAAAATCTCTGGTATCTCTTCTTCTGAGAACACTAATCCTATCAAATCAGGGTCCCACTTATAGGACCTCATTTAACTTTCCTTACTCCAAATACAGTCACACTTCAAATTGGGGCTTCAATATATGAATTTGGGTATATACTCACATTCAGTCCATAATATTCTACCCCTGTCCCCCAAAATCCATGCCCATCTCTCATGTAAAATATACTTATCCCATCCCAAGAGCCCAAGTTTTAATGCAATCTAACATCAACTCGAAAGCCTAAAGCCCAAGTCTCATCTATTATCTAAATCAGGTATGAATGAGACTTGAGGTAAGGTTTATCCTGAGGCAAAACTCCTCTCCAGCTGTGAACCTGTGAAACCATACAAGTGCTTCCAAAATATGATAGGGTAGACATAGAATAGACACTCCCATTGCAAATGAAAGAAATTGGGAAGAAGAAAGGAGTGAAAGATATATCTAAACTAGACAAGTCTGGACTAGCGTAGACAAGTAAGTCTAAACTTAGGGCAAACTCCATTAAATCCTAAGGCTCAAGAATAAATATCTTTACTATGCCCTCCAGGCCCACTAGGGATGGCAGCCTTATCCCCCACGGTTCTGTGTGGAAGCATTGCACCTTCAGCTCTGTGGGGCAGGTTACCCCTTGAGCAATGGGCTTTGCCTTTGCCCCTCAGGAACCGGTTGGTGGCATACTGCCACACCAAAAAGAGAGGCTCTATTCTTTGAAACCAGTAGGAACCAGCCATATCCCTTGGGCAGCCCTTCAGATCTATGAGTTGCCTTGGTGTCATTCTTCCTTTTTCTTCAAGGATGACATGTTCACAGCCAGGTAGCTCTACTCTCTGATCCTACAGAATCTAAGTCTGATAGCCTTCTTTCATTTTGTTCATCTCCTACTACTTCAGTTCAAACTGTCAGTTTCTGCTCATATAACCTCATGATTTCTTTATTAAGTGGTAGTCCAGCCACACTTTGCATTCTTAGAAACTGCTCTCCATAATACACAATATGGAGAAGGTGAGAGTTGTCCAAATATTGAGTTCTGGCTCCTTTTTGTGTAGCAGTTTCTCTCATTTCATCTCTCTTCTTTTGCATTTTGCTATAAACAATCAGGAGAATCTACGCTGCACCTTTAACATTTTGCTTAGAAATTTCTTGAGTTAGCTAATTTCTTGAGTGAACTAACTATTTCTTGAGTTAACTATTGGATAGTTATCATCATCTTATCTTCCACAAAATACAAGAACACAATTCAGCCAAATTCTTTGACCCTTTATAACATGCATGATTTGCCTTTTCTCTATTGGCAATAATATGTTTGTCATTTCTGAGACATCACCAGAATGGCCTTTTTAACCTCCATATTTCTACTTACACACACTTCACAGCAATCCAGGTTATCCCTAGCATGCACCTCAAAACTCCTTCAGCCTCTATGCATTACCCAGTTCCTAAGCTGCTCCCATATTTTTAGGTACTTGTTAACAGCATTCTGCTTGAGCTAATACAATATTGAGTCTGTAACACTTTCCATGTCACAGAAGGCTAGTCCCGCTATGGTCAGGTTTTTATCCAAGACCAACCCAAACTTGATGGTTGACTCAGTTCTAAGATTTTAGGATATGTTTTAGTCCTTGTGATTTGGTGTCTAGCTGGGCCCCTCTCTCTAGGTCTGATGACCTCTACCTCCTCCTCTATGCTTTCCTTGGCTCTGCAGGCTTCCTTGATTTAGGGATTTTCTAACAGATCCAGGTGCATAATATATTTAAACACATGTTCATATATATATACTCTATGTTTTCTTTAATGTTCTTGTTTTAGAAATAATTAGGATTTTAAATTAAATTATAAAATTAAAGACATTGAGATTTTTAGACTAACTTGTCCAAACTTACTCTTCTTCTCAAATAGAACTGTTTATAAACATTAGCCTTAAAAGTACACTAAAAACATTGAGATTAAAACTAGTCAATTTAATCTTGGATAAGAAACATCAACAAAGCAGGGTGCCTAGGTGGCTCAGTTGATTAAGCTTCTGACTCTTGATTTCAGATCAAGTCATGATCTCAGGGTCCTGAGATCAAGCCCCACTATGAGCTTTGTGCATGGAGCCTGCTTAAGATTCTATCTTTCCCTCTCCCTCTGCACCTCCTCTCCTCTAAAAACAAAACAAAAAACAGCAACAGAAAACCTATCAGTGAAGCAATCTCCCTCATAAAAGGTGAGAGAAAATTACAAAGAAAGCAGGACTCCAAAAAGTTATCAAAACTTGATCTAAAAATTCTCTTTGGAATTAGGAGAAAGCAGACAAAGGAAACACCTTCAGATTTAATAAATCTCACCTTAGGGAAAATGGCCTGAATATATGCTCTTCAAATTATAAATATTAAGATATATTTAACATGTCTAAAATTAAACTGATTTAGTTTTATGAGGTTTTTGTTTTGTTTTGTTTTTAAAAGTATTCTAATCAATTCAATTCATGTATTCACCTAAACAGTCAGTGAATAGTTTTGTAGTTATGGAATATCACAGTGAAAAATAATATTCCCCAGAATGGGCTGACTGATTTCCTTTACCTTAAGCTTTCACTTAAGGTAGACTCATCACAAAAATTATCAAGTAAAACAAAAAAAAAATTCTACTCTGAATACATTGGTTAATGCTCTAATACATTCTGTCATAAATATGGCTCCTATCAATTTTTTTAAAATTTAATTTTAGGGCGCCTGGGTGGCTCAGTTGGTTGGGCGACTGCCTTCGGCTCAGGTCATGATCCCAGGGTCCTAGGATCAAGTCCCGCATCGGGCTCCCGGCTCAGCGGGGAGCCTGCTTCTCCCTCTGACCCTATCCCCTCTCATGCTGTTTCTCTCTCTCTCTCTCAAATAAATAAAAAATAAATAAATAAATAAATAAATAAATAAATAAATAAATAAAATTTAATTTTATTTCGAGATAGTGCACACTCAAGCAGACGGGGTGAGGGGCAGAGAAAGAATCTAAGCAGGCTCTACGCATAGCACAGAGCCCAGTGTGGGGCTCCATGCCATGACTCGGAGATCATGACCTGAGCTGAAATCAAGAGTCAGACGCTCAACTGACTGAGCCACCCAGGTGTCCCATGGCTTCTACCAATTTTCTGTCACTGCTGCTTAGACAAATGATTCTTTTCTCTTTTCTGTACATTTTTTTTTCCCAATCAACATCTTCCTAAAATATAAAGGGGTGGGAATTAGCTCCTGGAAGAAAAATTAGTTAGTGAATGATAATTTTATTATTTAAATAGAGATGAATAGCAGGATAGAGAGATGGCATTCAAAATAAAGTTGTATTATAAAAAGAAAATATATTTATTTCTAGTACTCATAGTCCACTGGATACTCTTTCATTGGCAGGAGACTTTAGAAGCACTTTTGTGATGGTAGAATGCAGAGTTAAGGACAGTAATAAATATTTAAGGGACGTCATGTAATATATTGGTGTTAGAGACAGACTTGATTTTGAATTGCACTTCTGCCAGTATTAGCTGCATGATCTTGGAAAAATGACATAAATCCTTTGAGCCCTTGTTTCCTTAACTTTAAAACAGAGGTACTGGACATAGTGGTTTTCTTTTATTTTGCATTCTAGTGTCCATATCTATGTTCTTTAATGAATATACTTTTATATTCCTGTCAATCCACACGCCCACCCCTGACATATATACTTTGTCTACGTGATTCCAAGTCATCTGACATCAGTCCATTCCAGGAGATACTGAGGAGCTGAAATCAGTCACATATTCCATGCTATTGTTCACAGTGATTAATTCAGGATGGGTACATAGCTCATCTGAAAAGACATTTGCTGAGACTTCCTAGAATGAAGGCTTCATATATTTCCAATGTTTTGAAGGTGTGAAGTTGTTTTATCTATAACTATAATCATCTTGCAACCAGAGGGGAGAATCTGAAGCTACTAAAAGCACTATAAGGAGCCTATCTAGATAATACAGAGCTAGGAGACTTATCTTTGACCATGTGGGCCCAGAATGAAGTTATGCCATAACCCCTTTGTTGTTTAAGCCAATTTATTTGACTTTTCTATCAACTGAAATAAAAGATTTATGATGAATTATTCCCTTAGGGTTATTGTGAGGATTAAATGAGATGATATAAGAAAAGCACTTAACAATACTTGCCACCTAGCACTTTCTCAATGATACACATCTAAGGATGAATGGCATGTAAGCAGTTTAGGCAACAATAGTTTCATTGATTTCTACCAGCAGTGCCTTCTCCAGCATGCATTTTATTTTAATTCACATCAGTCAGCACTTACCCTTATTCATTAACTCCACCAATATGAGGGAATTTATTATGAACAGGCATTGTGCCCAGAACTACTGGTTAAAATAAGAAGTATAATAATGGTTACTTGAGTACTGTAGCTGAAAGAAAAAGAAAGAAAGGAAGAAAGGAAGAAGGAAAGAAGGAAAGAAGGAAAGAAAGAAAGAAAGAAAGAAAGAAAGAAAGAAAGAAAGAAAGAAAGAGAGGGAGTACTTTAGCAAATTTAATTACCTGTAATCTCCCAGGAGACAAGCATTTAGAGAATCATATAAACAGTATGTGATTATGTGCCAAACTGTGTGATACTTAGGCAAATAAGTATCATAGATGATCCACTAAGGAAAAAGGACAATAAATTGTAAGATGAAATATACACTGGAGAAAAATGTCTGGGTGTTATGTTTTATTTAACTAACATATTAAAGACTAAGTATGTGATAAAAGAATGTCTAATAGCTCAAATACACAATCTGTATTTCCTTCCCTTTAGTGCTTATTTTGTTTTGTGATATTTGTAAGTTATTTCTTGCTTTAAATTCTTTTGGTTATTTCTTTTCTTAAATTCCTTTGGATTGTTAGTCTTGCGTGAATACACCAAAACCTCGTGATACTAGGGTCCCTGGGGTTCAGTTCTATCAGTAAACAGTGTTAAAACAAGATATTTTAGGTATTTCTAATAATGAGCAATTCTGAAGAGGGTTCAAAAAAGAGTTAGGCAGAGGATCAGAGAATTTCAGTGACAGAGAGATGTTTGAGGTCATATATTCAGTTTTCTATTCAAATTACTTACAACAAAGTTCACAAAATAAAAGCATTATAAAAACAATTTTTGTAGTATGGAAAGAGGAAAAACTAAGATTAGACTATGGAAATTAGAGTTACAGAAACATGTTTTTTAGACAAAGAAAATGATATGTAGATTTTTTTCAAATGACATGAGATGTCCTCTATAAAAACCTGATACCTTAACTGATATTATCCAAGGGCTCAAAAAATCTCCACTTCCTCCTTGCTTTTATTTTAAAATACTCCCAACTATTAAAAGGCTATGATAGTGATTCACGAAAGAATGTGCTTGGGTCCCTGTGCTGGAGGCAAATGTAGAATGAATATGCATAACATAAGTCATGCTGCTCACTGGGAAATGAAAGAGACTGAGGACAGAGCAGTTGTTTGAGGTCATGGAAGACCTGAGGAGACGCACTTAGATGCACTCCTGTGAGTATGAATTGTGTTCTCAGCCTGAGGATGCAAGTGAGTGTAAGTCCACTGGTCTGCTTCTAAGGACTCTGCCCATTTTTTGTTTTTCTGTTCTGCTTTGTTTTGTTTTGGCTCTAGGGTCTCAAGCCTCAGGAACTTTTATAAAGTCTTATGAAAGAAGATCATTTCTTGCTCTTTCCAGCATCTTAGGTTCAAAGGAATAACCTTCTTTTCTCCTTTGTGGAAACACCTGTTGAATCTTACCTTCCTTCTTGATAATTGTTTACTTCAGGCACTTTTATGTAAGTATGCTATAATTTTTCATATTTCGCAGGACTTTTTATGTGTTACCATTTATTTGTTAAAATATGAGGAAGTGGAAGACGTCCATGGAAGATGGCAGAGTAGGAAGATTCTAAGCTCACCTTGTCCCACAAATACACTCAGATAACACCCACATCAGTATAAATAACCTAGAAAATAACCCAAAGACTGGCAGAACAGACTCTCCACAGCTAAACATAAAGAAGAGTCCACAGTGAAAATGGTAGGAAGGGCAAGACAATGGTTGGGAATCAAACTGACCTGCAAGACTATCTGTGGGAGGGAGATGCCCCACAAGTGTGGAGAAGGGAAAAAGGCAGACCCTACAACAGGCACCACAGGCATGAGGAACCTTCACTAGGAAGATAAATCCCTATAACATTTGGCTTTGAAAACCAGAGAGGCTTAACTTTGTGAGTTCTTACAATAAGTGGGGCTCATCACCTGGAACTTTAAACATCAGTGGGCTTACCTCTGGGAAAGCTTGTGGGCAACTGGAAACTGAGTTCCCACCCTTAAAGAGACAGCATAAAAAACCACCCCACTGGGATACAGCAGAGAAGCAATAGTTTGAAAAAGGCCTGGGGTAGGGATGCCTGGGTGGCTCAGCTGGTTGAGTGTCTGACTCTTGATTTCAGCTCAGAGTCTGCTTGAGATGCTCTCTCTCTCTCTCTCTCCCCCTCTGTCCCTCCCACCCACTCATGCTCTCTCTCTCTCTCCGTCTAATAAATAAATAAATAAATCTTAAAAAAAAAAAAAAGAATAGAAAAAGGCCTGGGGTATACAAGAAGATTTATTTACTAATCTCAGGACATGCACAGACAGGATGGGCAGGGATCTTTAGGAGACGTCACCAAAATAAAAGAGCTGGCGGATGAGATTTCCCTCCTTTACCCCCAGCCTAGGTACAGGGATACCTGCAGGAAACAGTACCAACACTCTCCGCCTATCTTGCTAACAGCACACCCTGCTCCTGCATTCTCCTGCAGACCTCCCCTATACACCCATCTTCAGCAGAAATCCATCCAAAGCAGCACCACAAGCATGGCATTATACAAGCAGACCTGACAGGACAGCATTACTCCAAAGTGACTCCTGCCCTGGGGAGAAGGGAAGATAACCACACACACACCAGCTCCACCATGGCTCCAGAAGTAGCCTCGGGGCAGACATCTGGTCTGACTGCATGCCCCACTCACTCATAAAAGCCACTCAGGGAACAACACAAGGAGAGCGCTCTGCAGTTCAGTGCAACCACAGATCTGGAAAATGCCTGGTCTGACCCAACTCAAGCGCAAGGCAGCCCCATACTGGCCAACTAACAACACAGGGGCCAAACCCTGCCCACAACAGGCAAACAGAACTTTTGCAGATGACTATACTGAGGGCAACACAAGTCAACCAAAATAGCGGGGCACATGTAATGTACATAGGAGACACTGATGAAGTGCTAGGTTCTAGTGATTAGGGGACAATGCATTGCAGGGCACCACAGGACCTCTTCTTCATAAGGTCACCACTTTCAAGAGCAGGAGGCATAGCTTCCTAACACATAGAAACAGACACAGAGAGCTAGGCAAAACTAGGAGACAGAAGAATATGTCCCAAATGAAAGAACAGGACAAAAATCACAGCAAGAGACCTAAACAAAATGCAGTTAAGCAATATGCCTGAGACAGAATTTAAAATAATGGTCAGAAAGAGACTCACTAAACTTGAGAAAAGAGTTGAAAATCTCAGTGAGTCCCTCAACTAAGGAATAGAAAACAAAACAACAACAAAAAAACTAATCAGAGTAGAAGAAATCGATGACTGATATTAAAAAAAAAAACTCACTAGGTAATAAATAGTAGACTAACAGGAGTAGAAGAATGAAAGAGTGACTTGGAGGACAGAGTAATGGGAAGGAATCAAGCTGAACAGGTGAGAGAAAAGAATAAATAAAAAATGAGAATAGATTAAGGTAATTCAGTGACACCATCACATGTAATAACATCTGCATTACAGGGATCCCAAAAGGAGAAAAGAGAATGGGGCAGAAAATTTATTTGAAGATACAATAGCTGAAAACTTCCTGAATCTGGACAGAAATCCAGATCCAGGAGTCACAAACAGCCCCCAACAAAATCAACCCAAAATGGTCCACACAAAGACACATGGTAATTACAATGGCAAAAAGAAGTCATAAAGAGAGAATTTTTAAAAAGCAGCAAAAGAAAGGAATACAGTTACCTATAGGGGAAACTTCATAAGGCTATCAGCTGACTTATCAAGAGAGACTTTGTAGGGCAGAAGAAAGTGGCGTGATATAGTCAAAGTGCTGAAAGAAAAAAGAAATCTGCAGCCAGGAATACTGTATCCAACAAAGCTATGACTCAGAATAAAGGGAAAGATAGCTGCCCAGATTAAAAAAAAAAAAAAAAAAGTTAAGGGAATTCATCAACATTAAGCCAGCCCTATGAGAAATGGTAAAGGGGACTCTTTGAGTGGAAAATAAAGAACATTAAGTAAGAATGAGAAAAGTAGAAAGCACAAAAGCAGTGAATACTATTGATAAAAATTAGTCAAGGGACTCACAAAATTAAAGGATATAAAGTAGGAAACTATATATCTAAAACATGAGAGAAGTAAATAATGGGTTCAAACTTAAGTGACAATCAAGTTAATATGGACTGCTATAGGCAGAATTTGTTATATACAAACCTAATGGTAACCACAAATATGAAACAGTAAAGAGAAAGGAATCCAAGTATATCACTAAAGAAAGGCAACTAATCAAGAGAGAAGAAAGGAAGAGAAAAAAGAAACAGAAAAACTACAAAAATATAAAACAAGAAACAAAATGGCAATGAAAGATAACCAATCAATAATTACGTTGAACATAAATGAAGTAAACAGCTCAATCAAAACACATAAGGTGACAGAATGTATACAAAAGCAATACCCATCTATATGCTACCTATAAGAGATTTATTTCAGACCTAAAGACACAGGCAGAATGAAAGCGAAGGGATGGAGAAGCATTTATCATGCAAACGGAGGCAAAGAGAAAGCCAGGGTAGCAATACTTATATCAGACAAAATTGACTTTGAAACAGACTATAATGAGAGACAAAGAAGAACACTATATAATCTTAAAGAGAACACTCGAACAAGAATATATAACAATTGTAAATATTTATGCACCCAACATGGGAGCACCCAAATACATAAAGCAACTAATAACAAACATAAAGCAAGTAATGGATAGTAATGCAATAATACTAGGGGACTTTAACACCCCACTTACATCAATGAATAGACCATTCAAGTAGAAAATCAAAAAGAAAACAGTGGTTTTCAATGACACATTGGACCAGATGTATTTAACACATATATTCAGAACATTCCATCCTAAAGCAGAACATGCACATTCAAGCACATATGGAACATTCTCCACATAATAGGCCACAAAACAAGTCTCAACAAATTCAAAGAGATCAAAGTCATTCCATGCATCTTTTCAGATCTAAACACTATAAAACTAGAAATTAACCACAAGAAAAAAAATCTGGAAAAAACACAAATGCATGAAGGTTAAATAGCATGGTACTAAACAATAAATGGGTCAACAAAGAAATCAAAGAGGAAATTAAAAAGTACATGGAGAGAAATGAAAATGAAAATGCCATAATCCAAAATCTTTGGGATATAGCAAAAGCTGTTCTAAAAGGGAAGTTTATAGCAATACAGACCTATCTCAAGAAGCCAAGAAGAAATTCTCAAATAAATAATCTAACCTTACACCTAAAAGAGCTAGGGAAAGAACCAACAAAACCCCAAGCCACTAGAAAGAAATAATAAAGATTAGAGAAGAAATAAATGAAATTCAAATGCCAGCAACAAAAACAAATGAAAAACAATAGAACAGATCAATGAAACCAGGAGCTGGTTCTTTGAAAAGATCAACAAAATTGAT
Organism: Mirounga leonina; assembly: GCF_011800145.1. Lineage (NCBI taxonomy): Eukaryota > Metazoa > Chordata > Mammalia > Carnivora > Phocidae > Mirounga > Mirounga leonina. Next base: position 7,277,610 of record NW_023270323.1, read on the forward strand.
AAACCTTCAGCTATACTCATTAAAAAGAGAGAGGGAGAGAATGAACTCAAAATTTAAAAAAATGAAAGAGGAGAAATAACAACTGACCACAGAAATACAAAGAATTATATTATGAAAAATTATATGCCAACAAATTGAACAACTGAGAATAAATGGATAAATTCCTAGAAATATACAATCTCCCAAAACTGAACCAGGAAGAAATAGAAAATTTGAACAGACCAATCACCAGCAATGAAATTGAGTCATTAATCAAAAAACTCCCAACAAACAAAAGTCCAGGACCAGATGGTGTCATAGGGGAATTCTACCAAACATTTAAAGAAGAGTTAATACCTCTTCTCAAGCTATTCCAAAAATAGAAGAGGAAAGAAAGATACCATATTCATTTTACAAGGCCAGCATTACCCTGACACAAAAATCAGATAAAGACACTACAAAAAAAAAAAAAAAAAAAAAAAAAAAAAAAAAAAAAAAAAAAAAAAACTAAAGCCAGTATCACTGATGAACATAGATGCAAAAAATTCCTCAAGAAAATACTAGCAAACCTAATCCAACAATGCATTAAAAAAATCATTCGCCATGATCAAGTGGGATTTATTTCTCAGATGTAAGAGGGGTTCAGTATTCACAAATCAATGTGATACATCACATCAGTAAGAAAAAGGATAAAAAACATTTGATCATTTCACTAGATGCAGAAAAATCATCTGACAAAGTACAATATCCATTCATGATAAAAACCCTCAACAAAGTAGGGATAAAAGGAACATAGCTCAACATAATAAAGGCCATATATGAAAAACCATATATGTAAAACAGTGAACATAATACTTAATGGTGAAAAACTGAGAGCTTTTCCCCTAAGGTCAGGAACAAGACAAGAATGTCTACTCTCACCACTTTTATTCAGTATAGTACTGGAAATCCTCGACACATCAATCACATAACAAAAAGAAATAAAAGGCATCCAGATTGGCAAGGAAGAACTAAAACTTTCATTATCTGCAGATGACATGATACTCTATACAGGAAACCCTAAAGACTCCACCAAAATACTACTAGAACTAATATATTAATTCAGTAAGGTCACAGGATACAAAATCAATATATAGAAATTTGTTGCCTTTCTATACACTAATAATGAAGTAACAGAAAGAGAAATTAAGAAAACAATCCCATTATAATTGAACCAAAAATAATACCCAGGAATAAACTTAACCAAAGAGGTGAAAGACAATAACTCTGAAAACTATAAAACACTGATGTAAGAAATTGGAGATGGCACAAACAAATGGAAAGATGTACCATGCTCATGGATTGGGAGAACAAATATTGTTAAAATGTCCATATTACCCAAGCAATATATAGACTTAATGCAATCCCTATCAAAATACCAACAGAATTTTTCACAGAATTAGAGCAAATAATCCTAAAATTTGTATGGAACCACAAAAGACCCGGAATAACCAAAGCAATCTTGAAAAAAGAAGAACAAAGCTGGAGGTATCACAATCCCAAATTTCAAGATATACTACAAAGCTATAGTAATCAAGATAGTATGGTACTTGCACAAAAATGGAGACATAGATCAATAGAATAGAGAGCCTAGAAGTAAACCCCCAGTTATACGATCAATCAATCTATGCCAAATGAGGCAAGAATATGAAATGGAGAAGACAGTCTCTTCAATAAATGTTTTTAAGAAAACTGGACAGCTACATGCAACAGAAGAAAACTGGACCATTTTCTTACCCCACACACAAAAACACAAAATGAATTAGAGACTAAATGTGAGACCTGAAACCATAAAAATCCTTGAAGAGGGCACAGGCAGTAATTTCTCTGACATCAGCCACAGCAACATTTTTCTAGATGTCTCCTAAAGCAAGGGAAGCAAAAGCAAAAATAAACTATTGAGACTGCATCAAAATAAAAAAGCTTTTTCCCAGCAAAGGAAATAATCAACAAAACAAAAAGGCAGCCACTGAATGGGAGGAGACACTGCAAATGATATATTTGATAAAGGGGTAGTATCTAAAATATATAGAGTACTTAAACACTCAACACCTAAATAACAAATAATTTAATTAAAAAATGGTCAAAGACATGAACAGACATTTCTCCGAAGAAGACATACAGATGGCCAACAGTCACATGGAAAGATGCTCAACATCATTCATCATCAAAGAAATGTAAATCAAAACCACAGTGAGGTATCACCTCACACCTGTCAGAAAGGCTAAGATCAAAAACATAAGAAACAAGTGTTGGCAATGATTTGGAGTAAACAGAACCCTTGTGCATTATTGGTGGGAATGCAACCTGGTGTAGCCACTCTGGAAAACTGTATGGAGGTTCCTCAAAAAGTTAAAAATAAAATACCGTATCATTTAGTAGTTCCACTACTGGGTATGTACCCAAAGAATATGAAAACACTAACTCAAAAAGATACATGCATGCCTATATTTATTACATTATTTACAATAACCAAGATATGGAAACAACCCAAGTGTCCATTGATAGATGAATGGTGAATAAATTGTTTTACTTCTCTGAGATTTAGTTAATGTATCTTTAAACTATGTTTATAATATCCACAAAATTGAGGTGGCCTTGTACGTGCTGTCCCACTGACTGCTGGGATTACTTCTGCTGAGCTCTCTTAAAAGTTCCTTTTTCCTTTATAGCTCAGGTAATTACCCTTTGAATCTGAGTTCCCCATCAAAAGCAACATCCTTACCAGATGGAGGTGAATTATTATTAATTTAAGTGTTCCTTGAAAATACTCATTGAGTGCTTGTATATAACCAGGACTCTTCCAGGTTTTGGGGATTCATCAATAAAGAGGAAAAAAAAAAAAAAAAAGAACCACTGCCCTCATCATATTTCAATCATATTTAGTTATTTCCTCTTCTAGTAGCTACCAAGTACAATATTATATGGTGTTTTGAGGATCAAGTTTGATAATATTTGCAATATTGCACCTATGAACCATCAGTGTTGATCCATAGGTTTTATTTTAGAAAATACTCAACAAATTTTTATCTATGTATGAACTGTCTTAATTTGAGCTTTACTAGAGGCAGATCCTGAGAAAAGGATTTGAGTACCATGGTTTATTTGGGAAGCTGATAATAGGCAATAACATCAGGGAATGGACAGGTGAGGCAGGGAAGAAAAGGAAACATATGGAGGGTACAGGATCAAACATGTTACCAATCTGGACAATTGGAGCTTAATTCCCCCAGGCAACTCTAGGTGCCAATGATGAACCTGTACCTCAGACTTATTCTGCTCAAGGGGTTAAGAAACTGGGTTATTCACCACCAGCTTCTGGAAGTAATTGTTTGAGAGCTTCCCCCAGAGGGAATGAATTCCCTGGCACTTTGCATTTACCTGTAATGCTCTCAGGCAAAGGTGCTGACTGACTCTGAGTTGGAGCTACAAGCATAGCAATGGTACCTTACCAAGGGAGTATGGGCAGTGTATCAGCAGTCTGCACTCCATGAATCTTAGATAATGCTCATTGTAAAGAAAGAAAAACTGAGAGAGTGTTATAGTCACACCTGCTCTGGAATTCAGAATGAGATTTGACTTCTCATTCTATTTGTTCCAGGTATTTATCCTGGTATTCCTTCCTCTAATGCATGTCTGCAGGACTTCTCCCTAATTGCTCTTTACATCCCCTCCTCCCCTTCTTGTTTCTCCCTGTCCCTGCCATACTCCCTTCATCTCATAACCACAATGTCAGAGTAAATCCTGCTGGCTTCATCTATAAATATTCGTATTTTGACACTTTGTGTTGCCCTTATCACAACTATCCAGTACTGCAAAAGCAACCTCACTGGTTTCCCTGCTCCCAGTCTTGCCCCTCTAGTTTACTTTTTGCCAAAAATTCAAAGTGATCTCATAAATCATAAGTCATATCATGTTCTTTTGTTCAAAATGTTCTTCTCTTACTTATTATCAAGGTCCACAAGGCCTTATTTGATCTGTGTACTCACACAACCTTTCAATGTTCACTCCTATAAGTCTCCCCTTTACTCAGTCCTCTGCAGGCATGTTGGGTTCTATGCTGTTCACACAGAGCACTCTTTTGCCTCAGAACCTCCACAGCTCATTGTTTCTCCAGATATTTTCAAGAGCTAGTGACTGGTGGGCTCAGGTCTTTACCACACAGTTTGGTTTTAGAACCCAGGTGCTCAGCCTTTCACAACACAGTTGCCACACATTTGCCTGGGCCTCTTGACCTCCTTTAAGTCAGGGCTCTGATAAAGTATCGCCTCTGCAGAAAGGACTTTTCTGACCATTTTATCTAAAAGAGCATTTACTGCCATTCTTTATCTCCTTACTAAGTTTTATTTTTATTGCACTTTTCATATTATGTATCAATTTATCATTATTATTTTTAGTAATTCATTTTACCGCTTGAACGTAATCTCCATGTAGGCAGGGATTTCATCTGCTTTGCTCATTACTTTATCTCCAGCACCTAGAATGATGCTGTATCTATCAGCACATGTCATGTCTCATTAACAAAAACAACCCTAACGTTTCATGGCCTAACACAGTAAAAATACCTTTCACTTCATTCTACAGGCAATGTGAATCTGGAGTGCAGCTCTACTCAACATGGTCACTCAGTCACACGAACTAAATCGAGGTACCATTTGCCAGGTCTTCCAGGATCAGTTTGACTTTTAATCTACTAAGAAGTGACAGAAGTCACAACTCCTAGTCAGTACTTGTTAGCCAAATAAGTCACACGGCAGAGGGCAGAAAAGTGTAATCTCAAGTGTCCTTGTGAACAGCCTTAGCAACTACCACAAATACTTAGATCTTATTTGATAACCAATATTTGCAGAATGAACAAATAAATAAACAAGTTGAATAAGCCACACACCAAATGAACAAATTTGGAGACATTTTTCTTAACATCTAATAAGGCATATTCAGAAATACATTGCATTTAAAATATAAAATATGAAAAAGAGGGAGACACAAACCAAGAAACAAACTTGTAACTGTAGAGAACAAACTGATGGTTAACAGAGGGGAGAGGGGAAACAGGTGATGGGGATTAAAGAGCATACTTATCACAATGTGTGGAATTGCTGAATCACTACATTGTACACCTAAAACTAATATAACACTGTATGTTAACAATATTGGAATTAAAATTTAAAAAAGGAATTAAAAAAGAGAGATGCCACATAAGAAAAAATATATATATAAAATGTTAGTAGGTATTTAAGCTCCATGAGAACAGGACCTTATCTGTTCTATTCATACCTAGAGCATCTAGAATGCTCAATATGTGATAAATCTTCAATAAATCGTTGATGAATAAATAAATAAATAATAAATAAAACAGCATAATTTGGTAAATGTACCGGTGTCCAATTTGTCTGTGATTTCAAAGATACAAATTTTAAATATTTATGTGTACACATACAAATATATACATATATAAATAAAACAATTTACAATTACTCATTTCACATTAGGAATTATAACTTACTTAGGAAGATAGCAAGAATGATATCTATTTTAGTATCCTTAAAAGTAGTTGTTTGATGTTTTATTCTCTTCTAGAATACATTCATAGTTCTATCTAACATTTAATGTAATCATGGAAACAACATTGTCTTTGATGTTTATAATATTTATTTACTTATTTTTAAAGATTTTATTTATTTGAGAGAGAGAGCACAAGCTGGGGGAGAGGCAGAGGGAGAGCGAGAAGTAGGCTCCCCTCTGAGCAGAGAGCTCGACATGGGGCTCAAACCCACAACCCTGAGATCAGGACCTAAACCAAAGGCAGATGCTTAACCAACTGAGCCACCCAGGTGCCCCTATAATATTTAAATCATATGTAGTTACAGCAAAATTTCCTTATAAAATGGGAAACAGAATTCAGAGAACTGTTTTTGAAGTAAAATCTTTTAAGAACTGAAGTTTATCATACAAGCTTTCTAAAGACTATCACATAAACAACTTCCATCAGTGACTTCTATATGAATCATGCATATAAAATATCTAAACTTCACATGTCCCCAAGGAATATCATCTAACAACATAAACAAAAAGAAAAAAATGAATTATAGTTTACAGATCCTCATCACCCAAGCTAACTTGGAGATCAAAATTACAATCTCACTCTGACTCATTTTTCTTCAGTCTAAGGAATTATTATTTTTCCCATTGGGAAGTCATGTTAAGAAATTCAGCATTAAGTGCTGAATCTAAATTAGATTCTTATAACATAAGTGTATTAATTAATTGCATATTTAATGAAGTGATGAAAAAGGAAAAAAAATAGACATTCTGGAAAGACAGACTCCTGAAAAGGTATTTTTTAAGTGGTAGATTAGGATCTAAGTATGTACATTTACTGCAAACCATTATTTATAGATAGCATTTACTGAGAACCTCCTAAATGCCTAATGTTGTTCTAAGTGCTTAAATTCTCACAAAAAAATATAAGGGAATGCTATTATCATCCTTCTACTTCCAAAGAGGAGTCTAAGATATAAATAGTTAAGTGACTTGCTTAACTTAATGGGATTTCACAGAGCTACTAACTGGTGGGGCTCAGGTCCACACCCATATAGTTTGGTTTCAGAATCTGTGTGCCAGGCCATTTGCAACACTGTTGCTAACACATTCTTCAAAAAGGCATCCTATGTAAATATTTGAAAATATCCTCTCACACTTTGACTCTAGATAATACAACAGGAACATCAGGTCTACTGCTACATGTTTCCAATGCAGGTTGTATATATCAGAAACCCTAATACACATTGCATATGTTCTCAGTTAATGAATGACATCACTGAATGCCTGTTTTGTAGGTAATAGCACATTGGGCACTGGAATGGAACTGAGGACACTATCTAATTAAAGAGATAGTCAAAATGAAAATTAAGTGAATTAAAATTTTAAAACCTAACTACCATTTATTAAAATGTGTACCACGGGGCAGCTGGGTAGTACAGTTGGTTGGGTGACCAACTCTTGGTTTCAACTCTGGTCGTGATTTCGGGGTCGTGGGATGGAGTGCATGGGGCTCTGCCCTCTGCACAGAGTCGGCTTGGGATTATCTCTCCCTCACCCTCTGCCCCCCACCACTTTCTCTCTATAAAAAATAATTTTAAAAAATTAAAAAAAATTAAACGCACATCATCATGACTGAGAAAATATCTCTGTCCATCATCAACTGATAATCAAAGGGAGTGGAAGTGGAAAGACACATACATACACAAATTATTACAAGTTCACACATGTTATAATAGGGGTACATCCAAGTTATAAGAAAGCAGAATGAGGATACTTCCTAGAGGAGATAACTTAGAGCTAAATCTCGAAGAATGACGAAGAGTACACTAGACAGAGAATTATATATAGAAACACATGCATATATATATATATGTAAATAAGTATGCTGAACAGAGAAAAAACTGCATATATACATGTGTATATATATATACACTCATTCATATATATGCATCTATCTAGTTCTTTCTCTGTTCAGTATATTCCTATTCATTTATATATGCATATATATATATATATATACACACACATACATATTGCAAATATATATTCAATTTATATGTATGTAATTTGCAGTTATATAGGAACAGTACCATCAATTTAAATATATACAATTATATGAAATAATTAATATATGTATTTATGTATGTAATACATACATAAATGTGTCAGGGATTGCTTTTAGCTGCAAGTATCAGAAAATGTAAATAATGGCTTAAACGGATTAGGGATTTAATTTTTGTACCTTAAGTCTGGAGGTAGGTAGCTCAGGACTGAAAGAGTCTCCAAAATGGTATCAGAAATTCAGATGCATTCTTTCTGCAAAGCTTCTAATCTTAGCATGAAATTTTAGCTTCCTATTTGTGGTCTTGGGGTCACAAGTTTGTTTCATCTCCAGTACTGCATTTTCATTCCCAGCACAAAAGGGGAAGGACAGAGAACAAACTGTGGCTGCCGTAAAAGACTAACCCATTTCAGAGAAATTTCTTGGAACACTCACTCAATCTCTTCTGCTTCTTTTAGGCACAACTGTCTCATGACATCATTATCTTCATGGGATGCTATAAATTAAGATTTTTAGCTGAGTATAATGTCTGTCTAAAAAACTCAGGGTTTTGTTAGGAAGAAATGAAAAATTGTTTGATTTTTTTAAAAAGATTTTATCTATTTGACAGAGACACAGCGAGAGAGGGAACACAAGCAGGGGGAGTGGGCGAGGGAGAAGCAGGCTTCCCGCTGATCAGGGAGCCCAATGCGGGGCTGGATCCCAGGACCCCAGGATCATGACCTGAGCCTAAGGCAGACACTTAAAGACTGAACCACCCAGGCACCCTGAAAAATAGTTCTGGATAGCAAATTGTGTATGCCACAATAAGGAATCGTCATAGAAAACTTGAAAATGTTTAAAAGCTTATGGAGAAGATAATCACTCATTTTTATCACCCACAACTACTGATAAAATAATAGTAAATTCCCCAACAATATTTTCCTTGGTGCATCTGCTTCATTTTTATTTATTTACAAAATTACCAAACATACTTTATTTAAATATTCAATTATTATTGTATCCTTGGGTTCTTATTTTTACTCTTACAGATAATACTACAATCAATTTTACTTTTAAAGTGTTTATACTATTTTGGTTTATATTTTAAGATAGATTTCCAGAAATACAATTACTGGATTGAAAGCTGTGAATACTCTTTTCCTGATTTTTACTGCCCAGTTACTTAACAAATTATTGCTAATTACTCTTACAAAAACAATAAATATCATATGATCTACAAATAAATTAGATGGCATAATTTTAAACCCTTTTAAGTTTTGTGTACAAAAAAATAAAACCTTGTTTTATTTGCATTTTGGTGACCGAACATTTTTTCGTTTTCTTTTTTTTGTTTGCTTGTTTCTTCATCAATAAGATTTATTTATTTACTTGAAAGAGAGACAGAGTTCATGCAAGCAGGGGGAGGGACAGAGGGAAAGAATCTCAAGCAGACTCCCCACTGAGCATGGAGCCCACAGGGCTCTCACAACCCTGAGATCACAACCTGAGCCAAAATCAAGAGTCAGATGCTTAACCGAATGAGCCACCCAGGCACCCCTCATCAGTTGTATTTAAATTTGTTTTTCTTAAACTATACATTCATTCTCTTTTCCAATTTATTAATTTTATTATCAATACCTTTCTTAATAATGTGCCTTGTATTTTAATATAAGCTATTAACTCTACCTGCCCAAACCAGTAGCAAATATTTTCCTCAGGTTAACTGCCTTTTATATACTTACATTTGTAATACTAAAAATAGAAAATTTTAGAGCAAAATCAACTAATTGCAGAGATAAACTACTGACTTTTTAAAATGAAGTTACCAATACATGGGGAGTTAAGTGAGAAATTTAAGCTCATACAGTTAATAAATGGCCTACATGAAATCTTTATCAAAAAAAAAGGAGGAGGAGGGGTGCCTGGGTGGCTCAGTCCTTAAGCGTCTACCTTCGGCTCAGGTCATGATCCCAGGGTCCTGTGATCCAGCCACACGTTGAGCTCTCTGCTCCGCAGGAAGCCTGCTTCTCCCTCTCCCTCTCCCCCTGCTTGTGTTCCTTCTCTTGATGTGTCTCTCTGTCAAAATAAATAAATAAAATCTTTAAAAAAAAAAAAGGAGGAGGAAAGGAATAAAAATAAAATATTTGACAGTACTTCCTTTCTGAATCCCTCCTGAATAGGTATTTTATTTGAATCTTTCTATAGATGGTAAGAACTTGTATTAGTTTGCTAGGACTGCCATGACAAAATACCACAGACTGGTGGCTTACATGATACAAACTTATTTTCTAACAGTTCTGGAGGCTAGAAGTCCAAGACCAATGCGTTGGTTAGTTTGGTTTCCCCAAGGCTTCTCTCTTTGGCTTAACAGATGGCCACCTTCTTGCTATGTGCTCACGTAAACTTTGCTCTATTCAGATACATACCTGGTGTTTCTCCCCCTTCTTATGAGGACAGCAATTACATTGGAGTAGAGCCCACCTTCATTTAAGTGACTTTATTTAACCTTAATCACCCCTTTAAAGATCCAAACTCCAAATAGCATCATGTTCTAAGGTACAGGGAGTTAGAACTCCAACATATGAGGGTGGGGGGGCACAATTCAGTCCATAACAGATACAAAAAATATTATATCTGTCTATGTCTAAATCTACCTATCATCTATATATCGAATTCCATAATCACAGACTGAAAATTCTAGTACTCAGGGGACCTACTTTTAGTGTTCTGTTTGATCACATCATCAGAGATTCAAGATGCTATTCAACAGATCTTTAGGTCAAATTTATTTTATAATTTTAAAGTCAATGTTAGTTTATACAAATGCCCTCAAACAGAATGTATGAAAATATATTGGTAAGAGCTTTTCAATAAAACTATAAATACCCAATAATGATTACTTATAAAAATATATACTTTAAATGAAAAATATCTGATTAGCAATATATTAAAATCCAATATGATTTATCATTTTATAAAAAAAAATTCAGATTTAAAAGATGATTTTTCCTCCTCTAAAATAGAATAATATATAATTACCTAAATTCATGCTATAATTTATTCCTTTCATGCTACTCTGGTTGAATTATCATTAATGCTAATAAACTGCCTTCAGTAACTAGTGGAATTTTTCATTATCCAAAAGCAAATAAATGAATTTTAAAATAGCCTATATTAAAAACATGCACACTCTGTTTACAGTGAATAAGGAAAAACAATCCTGTTATCTCCATAATACTATCTAGAAATTGAAGACCCCAAGATATCTTGCCTTTTGCCATTACTTATTATTTTGTCATCTGTAATGTAGATTACTATACATTGGTTGGCTGGACATTATATATTTCAAACACCTATTACAAAGCCCTACATTTATCCCAGATGTAATATGGTTATATTTAGTTAAAAGTATTAGCTACATAACCCACTCAGGTGCATTCTGAGAAGCAAGCTTAGGGCATATAAATATTCATAATTTCAACAGCTCCTTTATTTTGCTGTCAAATTAAATTTAGATTAAAAATATCCCTATTTAAATAGTAAGGCAATGCAGTCAAAATAGTATTATTTCATTGCTTTGTTTAAATAGCACGTTAAATGCAGAAGGAACAATAAGTTCTTATTCAGGGTTTTGCCCATGATTTGGTAAAAGCTATTTTTTCAGCTTTATGACAAAGAGAGATCAATAATTTTACCATCTCCCATGTCTCATACTCACTTATATCTGACTACTGTTCTTTGTTTTTTTAAATCTTTTATCACGGGAAGAGATTTTTTTACATTGGCTCCATAAATAAGAGATGGAGGGAATGTAAATGGTGCAGAATGCCCAGGGATTTAGAAATCTTGGGGCTTATTCCTGGCTCCACTACTTACTGGCTGTGTTACCTTGGACAAATTACTGAACCACTCTAAATCCCAGCTTCTTCTCAAATGGGGACAAAGCCTTTCTCATAGGATTGTGAGAAGTGAATGAAAATTTGCATTAGCACAGAAAAGTACTCAATCAACAAGGACTTTAAACAATGTTTTTTTCCTGAAATGAGATTATCTAATCATCACGTTTACTGAGTCTTTTCTGATCTTATTTATTTTTCCTGTTAGTTCCATCACGTTAATGAAGAAAAAAGATCAAATCAAATTAATTAATTTCAGGACTCAATTGTCTGCTTTCAATTCAGACAAACTATTTAAGATAATTCTATATTATATTGATACTAAAGCCTATTATACGTATTCTAATCTTCTGTAATTGCAATATTTTTCTACTATGTTGAGCAATAATTCAATGAATGCCCATGTTTGAGTTTAATATTTACGAATGTAAACACTTTAACTTACAATTTAAATGAAAAATTTAATAAATGTGATTTTGAAGTCAACTCCCTCACAGTATTTGTAAAGCACGTACAGCAGTGGCTAAATTATGTTAAAGTGCTAAATAAGTATTTTGCAACTTTATGGAAACCTTTAGACCCAGTCTTGTCTAATAACAGACTAGAAACACAGTCTGGCTCTTGTATCAAGGAGTCAAGAGGCAGACGGCCAGGCACACCTAGGTGGCTCAGTCAGTACAGCCTGCGACTTTTGATCTCAGGGTCTTAAGTATAAGCCCCATGTTGGGCAGGGAGCCTACCTTAAAAAAAAAAAAAAGTCAGGATTCTAAATACGGCAGCTCTATTACCAAAGGTCAAGTGGGGCTTTGACACTGAATCAAAATGAAAGCGCACTGGTTAGCAATGAGGAACTAGTGCAGAGAAAGATGGCAAAGGAGGAAGACAGTATTAATTCACCTAGACTCAAAGTAGCTGAGAGGGGTTCAGATCGCACAAATCTACTATCTACTTCAGTCCGAAGTGGTTTAAGAGTTAAGATGCAATTATGGTTTCGGTAGAGGGTGTTACTGAGCCTAATGAAACTGGGTGGAACAGAAATGAAGCAACAAATAATGACTGACAGGATAGCATAATGGAGATGAGGGATCAAATATCTCTACTATAGGAAAAGGAGGGATGCAAAGGCTAGAAATGTGTTTGATTTTACTATAGTTTTGCTAGGAGTATAATTTTCTTAATAGGTGAATTCATTTCAGAGTAATACCTACTTTTCATCTCTGAATTCCTGAACTATGCTTCTCTGTGTTCTGCATATAAAAGCATTAAATGAATTTTTTTTTTAAAGAATGAATGATTCATAAAATAATGTGAATAGACACTCCCTGTGAAATATAATTTCAGGTATCTTTCTAGTCTAACTCACAGCATTGAATGTCCAATTATTACAAAGGAAAGCTATTTTCTTAGCTTCAAGTAATGGGATTTAGGCCATTTTTGCTGAGCTGTCATGCTGGAGCACAATTCAGAGACAAGCATAGGCAAAGCTAATGCTGAAGTAAAAGGTATGACCAACAGTCTGAACTAGGTTATTAATGTGAAGCAGACATAGCACAGTGGAAGTGAGGTCCAGAGTACAAAGGGTCGGTATCAAATGGCAAAGTTAAGGTAAAGAGCTCAAAGGTCACAGGCACAAAGAGAGTTACTATGATTTAAGGTTCTGATATGGATTGAATGAGGGAGGCAAACAAAATTGATTGCTATCAGAAACAAAAAGAAAAGCCCGAGACATGGAAGTGAGGTCTACTCCTGCATCTAATCATGGATTATACATTGAAGTCCTACGTAATGGTGTCTAATTTATCTTTGGCATGCTAGTCAATCCTATTATGCCCAGTTTCCTCATAACAAGTGGGGATACTATTTTTAAAATAATTAAAAGGTGCAAGACCTAAAAGTCATTTAGTACAGTGCCTGGCATGAGTAGGTTATAAATAAAAAGGACAGGTCACGTCTGCTGCTTACTAATGGTGTGAACTAAGGACAACTTCCCCTTCCTGAGTCTCGGTTTCTTTATCTATAAAAATTTACTTGGCAGGTTATTTTTTAGCATCAGAGAAAATGGATCCTGACATTTGACCAAGTGCCCGTCATGGAATAAGCACTGAAGAAATAAAACAACCATTACTGTTAACCTCTATGTATCCACCTAGAATCTTAAAAGATTTTTTTTTTTCCTTTGGTGCAATGTTCATCCTAAGGGATGCTTATCTTAGTTAAGATACACTACCTAGGAATTGATATACTGGGAATATATGTCTTATAAAATGCAGGTCTGTGATAGCTTGGATTTTTGTTAATCAAATATTAATTTCCCTCTGTTCCCACTGGGGGCAAAGTATACTTCCTGCTCCTTGGGTATTGGGGCTTGCCCTGCAACTTGCTTTCGTTAAAGGGATATTATCAAACATGACGCAATGATAATGCAGTTTGACATATGTATGCCCTTTAACAATCTAGTACAAGAAGACTATACCTTAGATGGCTGCCAGTCCAAGGAAAATGAGGAAACATACACAATCTCAGCCTAGAATCAAATCCAGTAAATCCCAGCAGAAGCCAACACAGCCACAGCCAAACCACAGTCCCATGAGTGAAGAAATAAACACTTTTTGACACTGGGTTTGGGGAGAGTTTATTATGCAGCATTATTATGGCAAGGAGATGAATAAAATGCCTAGCAAATAGACAGAGTGTTCGAGTCAGGGCAGGTATGGTGCAGTGTATTTCTCAGAATCTCTCTGAGAACCTACTGTGTATCTGATGGAGGCCATCAGGGTTGGTCATTTGGGTCTGAGGTATGTGTTTGTTACTGTCAGGATTAGCACCAAGGATACTTAGGAGAAAAGAAAATGAACCTGGGGAACACTATCAGGAAATAAGCAAAATAACAATAACAGACAAAGCCAATTTCGACTGTTAACATAATCTAAACAAAGAGCTAAACATCTAACAGTCCATATTCCTCAAAAACAACTTTAGGGGACTGTTTGAAGACATAACTTCAGAAATACAATATAAATGCTGGAAACGAGATTACTGGGTGTTCTTTCACTGTAAGTACTATGATATAGCATGATACACTCACTTGCTATTGGTGAAGCTATTTTATAATTCAGTAGAAACAGATGTTACCTTATACAATTTACAGTAGAGATGCAAATTTCTGCCTGATGAACAGACAACCCCACAATGTTATTCTAATGTCTTTGTTGAAACTTTTTTTTTTTTTTTTGACAGAGAGAAAGAGAGAGAGAGTAGGGGAGGGGCAAAGGGAGAGGAGAGAAAATCTTAAGCAGGTTCTACCCCCAGCACAGAGCCCGACAGGGATCTCATGACCCTGAGATCATGACCTGAGCCAAAATCAAGAGTCGGTTGCTTAACCAACTCGGCCACCCAGGTGCCCCTTTGGAAACATTTTTACCATCTCACTGACTATGTAATTAATTACCGTGTTGAACAAAATCTTTGATAGGTATGCATTTCATATTTGTGTCAGCATGCTTTTAGCTCTTTGAAAAGTATACTTTAATAATCCAAACACAAATTGGGACAGAAGGACAGAGGCCTGCTTCTAAGGTTGGCAAATAGGCCACAACCAACTGACTAGACTGCAGCGCAGAATCCCCTCCCGCACAACTCATGCCCTTCCCAGATGCCAGTGCAGGAAATAAGCAAGTAAGTAAGTAAATAAAGAGTTTTCGTAGAAATTCAAGCAAGGACATGCCAGCTACTGTTATCAGACAGCAGATCTTACCTAAGTGGTAAGAAGGGAGACCACATGAGATATAGACAATATCCATAGCATTTTGAAGGGTGAAGACCTGTTACTCTGCTGGGTTTTAAAATTTTTTTTTGTGTTTTTTTTTTTGTTTGTTTGTTTTGTTTTGTTTTGTTTTTAGCTCCTTGCAGAATTTATAAAGAGATAGGAGGAAACCCAGCAGAGAGCTGGATCTTACCACAACAAGCTGGTATGGCAGAGGCTGACAGTTACTTTAATGAGCAGTTACTTTGCCCATGACCATGTGGATTATAAAGGATAATAGCTTTCCGGAAAAAAAAACAAAAAAACAAAAAACAATGTTTCTAATTCAGAGAAAATCCAGAGGTCTTAAACATTAAATAAAACCTGATGCCAACTATAAACACATTTTCTAAATATCTCCAAAATAATTCCACAAAAATGTCCAACAGGTGCTCTTAATCAGGCACTGGAGTTTATAGGTCCCCTAGCTAATTTAGAAGCTCTCTCAAGTAACTGAAAGTGCCTCTTCCTAGTGTAACACATTATTCTCTATTTTTCCCAACTGAATGAATATGACTTTTCAAGCTCCCTGCAGGTGCAAGTTTAAATTAATTTATTATCTTCAGGACCCAAGACAGAGGTCCTAGTCCTTGACCATTTTGCCTGTCAATATGTAATGTTCTGTTAGGTTGGGTGTTACCCAAAAAGGGACACAAATGAAGCTTCTCCACCAGGGGACATTGTTAATCAAAAAATCTAAACCTTAACTTTTTGGTCATCTATACCAGTAATTCCTCTAGTTGTTCCAAAAATTTTTGTCATTCTCCATGTTCTCTCCTCTCTGTCTTTGCTATTTCATGCGCCTGCAGTTAACTTTCTCTCCCCTGTTCATCAGGCAAACTGCTATTCTTTTTTTAGATTTGCCCTCAATTTGCCTTCATCAGATGGAGTTCTTAAATTCATGCTTCCCAGGAAATGCATCCATAAACCAATAGCATGGCACTTCTTATAATGTATGGTACTTGCTTATTTACCTGTTTCTCCCCATAAGAAACATAATGAAGATTGCTACAAATTAGTTTCTCTACGGCCTCTCAGCCAGCTGTGCTGGGAGCTAACCCCACCCACCAATACTCCTACAGCAGTCATAGCCAGGCCACCCAGCCCATCATGCTGGGGCCAGCCCTGTCTGTCAGTGTGACTATAGTCCTCTGAGCCAGTCACTCTAGACACCTGGGCTAGGGGCCAGCGCCTCCCAACAGTGCACCATCCCAGGCCAGTCACAACAGAAAGAAGCATGTAGCCCACGCAGAGGGCACCCCTGGAGTGTCTGATTGCAGTGACCAGAAGTGATTGTGCCACTGGGCCCCACAGGACACCTCCTACACCACTCCTTTCAAGATCAGGAAACATAGCTAACCTACCTAACACATAAAGCCAAATACAAAGAGTCAGACAAAATGAGACAAACAAAACAGTAATTAAAAAAAAACAAAAACAAAAAAACAAACAACCTCAGATAAAAGAACTAAATAATACAAAGATAAGCAATCCACGTGATAAAGAGTTCAAAGAAATGGTCATAAAGATGCCACCCAGACTTGAGAGAAGAGTAGATGAACTCAGTGAAAACTTCAATAAAGAGAAAGAAAATATAAAAAAGAACCAATCAGAGCTGACGAATACAACCACTGAAATGAAAAATACACTAAAGGTAATCAATAGCAGATTAGAGAATGCAAAAAGAATAGATAAGTGACCTGGCAGATATGGTAGTGAAAATCACTCAAGCTGAACAGCAAAGAGAGAAAGTATTTTAAAAAATGAGGGTAGGTTAAGGGACCTTTGGGACAATATCAAGCACACTAGCATTCACATTATAGGCATCCCGGAAGGAAAAGAGATAAAAGGGTGGAAAACTTATTTGAGGAAATAATAGCTAAAAACTTCCCTATCCTGGGGAAGGAAAATATCCAAGTCTAGGAATCACAGAGAACCACACCAAGACACAAAATAAAAGTGCCAAACTTCAGGATGCCTGGGTGGCTCACTCAGTTAAGCATCCGACTCTTGGTTTCAGCTCAGGTCATGATCTCATGAGTTGTGAGAATGAGCCCCATGTTAGGCTCCATGCTCAGTGGAGAGTCTGCTCGAGATTTTTTCCCTCTGCCCCTCCCCCCAACACATACACTCTCTAAAATAAATAAATATACACATTCTTTTTTAAAAATGTCAAAAATTGGGCACCTGGGTGGCTCGGTTGGTTAAGCGACCGCCTTCAGCTCAGGTCATGATCCTGGAGTCCCTGGGTTAAGTCCCACATCGGGCTCCCTGCTCAGCAGGGAGTCTGCTTCTCCCTCTGACCCTCCCCCCTCTCATGTGCTCTCTCTCTCTCATTCTCTCTCTCTCAAATAAATAAAATCTTAAAAAAAAATAAAAATAAAATGTCAAAAATTAAAGAGAATCTTAAAAGTGCAAGAGAAAAGCAAAAAGTTACATATAAGGGAAATCCCATAAGGCTATCAGCTAATATCTTACCAGAAACTTTGAAGGCCAGAAGACAGTGGCATGTTATACTCAAAACGCTGAACAGATAATAACTACAACCAAGAATACTCTACCTGGTAAGGTTATCATTCAGAGTTGAAGGAGAAATAAAAAGTTTCCCAAAGCAAAGTTAAAGGAGTTCATTATCCCAAAACCACCCTTACAAGAAATGTTCAAGGAACTGCTTCAAGCAGAAAAAGAAAGGTCATAGCTACAAGAAAATTATTTAAAAAAAAAAAAAAAATCACCGTTAAAAGAAAAGATAGATCTATCACTTATAAAGCTAGTATGAAGGTTAAAAAACAAAAACAGTAAAATCAATTATATCTACAAAAATTAAGAGATACACAAAATGAAAAGTTGTAAAATATGACATCATATACATAAAGTATGGAGTGAAAGAGTAAAAAACGTAGTGCACTTAAGAATGTATTTCAACTGGGACGCCTGGGTGGCTCAGTTGGTTAAGCGTCTGCCTTCGGCTTAGGTAATGATCCCAGGGTCCTGGGATCGAGTCCCACATCAGGCTCCCTGCTCAGCAGGGAGTATGCTTCTCCCTCTCCCTGCTGCTCCCGCTGCTTGTGCTCGCTCTCTCTTCTCTTTGACAAATAAATAAAATCTTAAAAAAAATATATTTGAACTTACGCAAACATCAACTTGATAAGAGAGTGCTATATACACAGGATGTTATATATGACCCGCATGGTGACCACAACCAAAAACCTATAATAGATACACAAAATATAAAGACAAAGGACTCCAAACAACACTAAAGAAAGTCATCAAATCACAAGGGAAGAGAGCATAGAAGAAAAGAACAGCAAGAATTACAAAAAGATGCTTGATATGATTTTAAGTCTTCTTAAATTTACTGAGACTTGTTTTGTGGCCTAACATGTGATCTATCCTGGAGAATGTTCCATATGCACTTGAAAAGAATGTGTATTGGTTTCAGCTCAGGTCATGATCTCAGGGTTGTGGGATCAAGCCCTGCATCTAGCTCTGTGCTGTGTGCAGAGCCTGCTTAGGATTCTGTCTCTCTCACTCTGCTCCCCCCACCGCCCCAAAAAAGAATGTGGATTCTGCTGTTTTGGGGATGGCATGTTCTGTATATATCTGTGAATATATATCCAGATGCTTCTGGATTACCAGAAGGAAAGAGGGCTGAAGGATGGGCAAAATAAGTGAAGGGGATTAAGATGTACATTAATGTACATTAAGATGTACAAATGTTCAGTTTTAAAATAAATAATTCATAGGAATGGAAAGCACACCATAGGAAATATAATCAATAATACTGTAATAAATTTGTCAGGCAACTGATGGCAACTATACTGTGTGAACATCTCATAATGTGTATGATTGTTAAATCACTATGTTATATACCTGAAACTAATGTAATATTGTATGTCAGCTATACTTTAATAAAAAAAAAAAAAAAGTGAGGCCATCATGAGGGCAAGAAGAATAAGGTCTGCTTTTGAAGTTGGAAAGGCAATCAGGAGTCATAAATTTTACAATAAAGTATCTTAGATTTTATTATTCATTCAATCATTCAATCATTCATTCATTCATTCAGGTTGGTTAACATACAGTATAGTACTGGTTTCAGGAGTAAAATGTAATGATTCATCACTTACATGTAACACCCAGTGCTTATCCCAACAAGTGCTCTCCGTGTTTCTTATGGTTTGCCTCCCTGTTTTTACCTTATTTTATTTTTCCTTCCCTTTCCCTATATTCATCTGTTTTGTTTCTTAAATTTCTTAAATTGCACATATAAGTGAAATCACACAATATTTGTCTTTCCCTGACTTATTTTGCTTAGCATAATGCACTCTTGTTCCATCCACGTTGTTGTAAATAGCAAGATTCCATTCTTTTTGTTGACTGAGTAATAATCCATATACACACCACATCTTCTTTAGCTATTCACCAGGTGACAGACATTTGGGCTCTTTCCATAATTTGGCTATTGATGATAGAGGATTTTATATTTATACATATTTATACCTTTACATTTTATATTTTATACAGTGTGATGAGATACCAACAGTGTTATGTCTTGGGGCAGTATCTTCTGACTACAAATAGCTTTGTTCATTAACTTCAATATGCTATTCAAATATCATTTGCTACAACATGAAAAGATTAGGAATCATTGTGAGAGAGTGCTTACTGTTGAGACTTTGATTTAATGTGATTTGGAGTTTCAGGATGTCTACACTTGTTGGTTTAAAGATTTTATTTATTTGAGAGAGAGCGAGTGAGAGAGTGAGCGAGCACACAAGCTGGGGGAGAGGCAGAGGAAGAAAGAGAGGCAGGCTTCCCAAGAGCAGGGAGCCCGATGCAGGGCTCGATCCCAGGACCCTGGGATCACGACCTGAGCTAAAGGCAAATGCTTAACCTACTGAGCCACCCAGGTGCCCCTATATTTGTTGGTTTAATTTCCTTCTGTCAATTTGCCTTATTCTGTGGGCTAATGCTTGCCTGCTGCAATCTCTTAGGAGTGATTTTCCAGATTTTGTACCATTCAAACCAACACAAGTGTGGGGCGCCTGGGTGGCTCAGTTGGTTAAGTGTCGGACTCTTGATTTTGGCTCAGGTCATGATCTCAGGGTCATGGTATCAAGCCCCACACTGGGCTCTGCGTTCAGTGCAGAGTCTGCTTGTCCTTCTCCTTCTGCTCCTCTACTACTCGCTGTCTCTCACAAATAAAATCTTAAAAAAAAAAGCCCACAAGTGTGACACTTCCGAAAAGTGATATCAGCTCTGTGCTTGCAAGCCGTTGGCATTCCTTATACATAGGACACTTAGTGAGTGTCAACTTGTGACCAGCTACTCTTCTAAATTCAAGGATAAAGCAATGGAAGAAAAAAAAAATTAAAATTCCTATCTTCTTTGAGTTTACATTCAAATGGGGAGAAAGGGAATAAATACTTAAAATACTAACATGTTAGATGGGGACTAGTGCTGAGGAGAAAAATTAAGCAAGAAAGGGAAATAATATGAGCTGGATATTTACAGAATTATTTAGGCCATGAGAAGCCCTAACAGGTGAAGTACTGAGCATGAAAGTATCAGGTGAAAGATAATTCCCGGCAGAGGGATAAGAGAAGCAAAATCCTTGGGCTGCCATTGGCGCACAAAAGAGAAACGAATGTAGTAATTATAAAGTGGGTATATGTGGAGAAGGAAGTCAAAGAGCTTAGAGAAGTGAATGGGGTGGGGGTGGTAGGCGGGTCAAACTCTGTTAGGGCTTCACATTTCACTCACTGTGAAACTGGACGTCACTGGAGAGGTCCTGAGTAGTAAGTAGCCCTCTAGCTGATCTATTGAGAATTAAGGTGACTTAGAGATTGGGGAAAAGAGCAACAGCTACATGATGATTGTAATGGACAAAACACATTTAACTTTTTATGTTATCAAACTTGTTCATCTTCACATATTATTTTAAAAATAAATTTCATTTCATTATCATAAAACACAGGTGTCCGTTATGGAAAAAATTTGTGGCCAAAAATTAAGAGAGTAATCACATAGTCGTAACACTAACAAACAACAGTGAAATACTGGAATGTATCTTTCGAGGCCTTTCTCTGTCTCTCACCCCACCCCATCCCATATCTGTGTGTGTGTGTGTGTGTGTGTATACCTCTTCACTCTTCAGTCCATGCTAAAAATTCCTTCACAGAAATGTTTGTTCTGATTTAGTCAATGGCCCACTCTACAAAATAGTAGTTTCAACAAAAATCAGCCACTATGACTTAGTAATCATTCTTCATTTTTAAATAAATAGACTGTTGCCATTCATCTGCAGTAACTAATCATAACAGACTACAAATGTCTTCACATTTCATTACGTGAAACTTGCTTTGCTAGGATTTACAAACATTCACAGAGATTGAAACTACCTGTGCATTTTTTGTTTTCCATTCAGGGCCACACTAAGTAGAAGCTGGAAGCACTGTGAGAACTAACATGGAATAATATTAAACTAATATTACCAATTTTATGAGATATTTGGAATGAGAACTACGTTAAGAATTCTTTCAACTTCTTGTGTTATACAAATATAATCATCTTTCATAAGATAAATCCCAGTGAGCTATTATGTAAACTCTAAGTATAAATTTAAAATTGCATAAATTAAAAAATTGGCTAACTTACTGTTGAAATGCAATAAAATTAAAATATTTACTAAAACGTCCTAATTATGATAAAATGTGGTTTTGAGAGAAAGAATATAGAAGTGTTATTATCAGTCCTCTAAAATCTTCTCTTTTTGAAGCATGCAAAGTATATTTTACACGACAAATACAAGATAAATATTTTGTTTCAGGCAGCCACATATGAAATAAATAATAAGCAAAATATTATAGGAAGGATATGCTTTCAAATGGGTCTATAAAATGCATCACTAAAGGGAAGAGTTATAAAATTCATGACTTAGTGGAAGTATTCATCAATAAAAATCAACAAGCTTTTCACTAATTGGCTAACTTTATAGGGGGTGTATACATGACTTTTCTGAGAAGCAGCATAAAATGCAATTAAAGAAAAAATTAAGAACCTCCTCTGTTAGGACAATCCTAAAGAACTCTCATATTGCTAAGGAGATTACTAGAAAAGTACTGTGGGCTTAAAGATAAGAGATTTTTTTTTTCTTTTAGGGATGTTGCTTTTTATTTGAAGGTTTGTAGGTCTAAATAATTCACTGAACTGTACTATGGATTATTCAGTGAAGAACCAAAAAAAAGTGAGTCAATACAAATCTCTATATGCATTTACCTACAAAAAACTGGCATACTTAAGTGTAAATACATACACCTATCCATAAAAGGAAAAAATATTGATTTGTAACCATATTAAACATATATATGTATGAATGTGTATATATGTGTGTTTGTACATATATATACATACATGTATACATATCTCAAAATCGATCTATAAAAGAAAAAAATATTGATTTATAATTTTTAAACATATATATGTATGAATGTGTGTGCGTGTGTGTGTGTCAAAATGAATATTCCTTTCCTTACCTTCATTATCTATTTAACTTCAATTATTATTTAAATATGAGTATATTTTGAAATATGTCTAGGCTGGATAATTTGTGCAATGCCATGTCAATAAATGCTCAATGAATATTTACTGAATGGTTATTACTAGTACGGAAAAATTCATTGAAAAGAATATTTTAATTCTATAAATCTATTTTTTAAAATTAAAAAAATACTGAAACACTATTTTAAGTGAGAATTGCATTCCTAAAATTAAACTGGAAAAAATGTTTTCCTTGATTTTATAAGATGATTAATTTTATTTCAAGTATTTCTGGTTTATATAAAAAGTTTATCACTAATATACTAATTTTTTTGTTTTGTAACTATAACAAGAGTTAACTGGATGATAAAAATAATACATGAATATAACACATATGGATGTCAATATGCAATATGGAGTTACACATGAAAATCCTTTATACAGAAAAATAGCATATAAAACAAGATACTAGGGGATAGCTCTAAGAAGGAAAATATTAAAATAACATGATTTAAATAATTGCTTCCTATGGTCCCTGAATTTAGAGCTTTGAAAAAATACTCAAAACAGAATTTTTATTAGAATTCTGTGTGTGTCTCAAGAGTGTTTCTATAATGCAATATGTATATGATATTCTGGAGCCTAAAAGGGGCAGGTAGAAGCACATAGAAAAACAGTCTGTAACCAAATTTTATTTCCCTAGAGATCTTAACTCAAACATTGTCCTAAGAAAGTGATGGGCTGAAAAAAGAACTGTTCAGAGGTAACCCTGGAGAATACAGGCTACTTTGAACTAAGAGACCCTCAATTCTGAGTCAGTTGTAAGAAGGGAAGTTAGAGAAAGAAGTGTCTAGGAGTATGACTTTACGGTGCCTCCCAGGTAGAAAGTAACACTATGTGAGAGTGAACAAGTCCCTTTGTTATTTTCCTGAGAAGTGCTAAAAAACAGCTTAGTTACTAATAGATTTCAGTGTTAATAACTACCAGCTAGAGCAGGGTTTCTTGGCCTTGGTTCTATTGACATGTAAGGCTGGATAATTCTTTGCTGAGGGGAGCTCTCTTGTGCACTGTGGGAATATTAAGCAGCATCCTTGGCCTCTACCCACTAGATTACAGTAGTATCTCCCAGTTGTGGCAATCAAAAATATCTCCAGACATTGCCCAGTGTCCCTGGGAAGGGTAGGGAATGTGGTGAGTGTGGAATTGCTTCTAATTGAGTATCACTGATCTAAATGGGGTAATAAAAAAGATTAACATGGGTTACCTAAGGATTTCTTTTCCTGGCTCTCCTCTCTTAGTTTGACTTAATATTTTCTTTTCATGTATTTGCTCTACCACTTTTATGAACACTTAACAAATGCCTTCATATGGAATCAACAAAAATGAAATGCCTTTAATCATCTCTGATTGATCTATGCATCCATGAAAATCTCTTTTACTAGTGAATTTTTCTGAAATGTGACTTAAGTTGTAGTTTTTCTTAATATTCCATGAGAAAGGGACAGTTATATTTTATCCCTACTCAGGACAGTAAAGTGAGAAAAGGGGTGTGTGTGTGTGTGTAAAATTAACATCCAGAGAATCCCTAGAGAGTTCTCATACTATGACTGAAAAAGTTAAACATTAGTTTGTGTGTAATAATAACTTCACTATTTCCTCCTCAGAAAATCTAACTTCTACCTGCAATATTAAAAGCCAAAATAACAAATTTAGAAAGCATTCAGAATAAAAATTACAATTATCCACGCTCACTAAAAGCCTCTAAATGTGCCTGTAGGAAGCCAGATATCAAATTCTATTTCTCTTTGCAGGACATGCCAATAGTTAATAAAATGTGGCTTTTTATAACCTCTCTTCATTAATATTAACAAAATATGTTTCTTACTTTTTAAAATTGTATTTGATTTCTAACAAACCTTGTGAACCTTCTATAGAATATGTTGCCAGTAGATTTTATGAAAAGTCACAGAGAACACTTTACCTCCACCTTCAGTACTCTTCTTTATTTTATAAAAGGAAGAAAAATAACTAAAAATATCCCTTACTTTCTAACTTTCTCTATTGAAAAGAGGGCATCCCCCCCCCCCCACCTTCTGGCCCAAAGATCTCTCTTCTCAACAGAATTCCTTGACAAACTTTTTAATTACTGAGTACCTTTTGCAAAAGTACACTTTAGGGGTGCCTGGGTGGCTCGGTAGGTTAAGCATCCAACTCTTGATTTCAGCTCAGGTCATGATCTCAGGTGATGGAATGGAGCCCTGAGTAGGGCTCTGTGCTCAGCTGGGAGTCTGCTTGTCCCTCTGCTCCTCCCCACTCATGCTCTCTCTCTCAAATACAATTTTTTTTTTTAAGTAAATTTTATTACCTCTTCTTTGACAAGAGTGCTAGACCGGAAGCTAAGTGTTAAGGTCACACTGTCATTTCCTTTCATACTTTACTAAGTAAACAACTCTAGAACTATTGAGAGATGGGACATTAGTTCATTAACCCTTTGAAGTGACTTGGTGAGCGATTAGGACTCATGATGTCAATGTTTTTATGAAATCACACTCAGGGACTTGTTAGTAGATGACATTTATAATTCATCCCATTAATCTATATCAATCCTGAGTGAAATTTCTGGTTTTATACTCCCTCTAACTCTGCTTACAGAAGTGCCTATCCCGGGTGCAGGGGAGATACCCAATAAATGATTACTGAATGGAAGTCAATGATAATGAGAGATCTCATACTTGTTTGTGATGAACAATGCTAACCATATTTCTGAAACTTGGAAATGGAACATATGGTTCCCTATGAGAGTAGGGCAGAAGAGAGCACCAGAGTAGTATGTCAGCTCTGTTTCAATTACATGTAGGATAAACAAATAAGAGACTCCACGGTGCAATCATATTGCTTTCAAGAGTACCCTGGAGTCAGCTAGAAGTGGTTATCTCCATACCCAAGAGCCAGGCTATGCAGGCAGGAACT
The DNA here is from genome assembly GCF_011800145.1 of Mirounga leonina. Lineage (NCBI taxonomy): Eukaryota > Metazoa > Chordata > Mammalia > Carnivora > Phocidae > Mirounga > Mirounga leonina. The sequence goes on from NW_023270323.1 coordinate 7,303,423, forward strand.
TCGCTGTTTTTAATTACCATGCATGCTTGTTAAAGGGCTATAAATATACCCCTTGCTTTACGGTTTTATAAAAGCTTGTACAAAGAACAGAGATGACTTCTACCTTACCTTTCTGAATCAGATGGCTAGAGCTGTGGTAACTTAACATGTTTTCCTTTTTTAAATTTCTAGATTTGATTAGTAGGTTATGATATCAGAATGCAGCACCATAATTCAGTTTTGTTCATTAGGGTCTTTACCAGCAGATGTAATTGATCATAAAAATACATTTTAGTCTCCATCAAGTTAAGTTAGTCTTAGGAAAAAAAAATATACATTTATATCCTCAGTGTGATTGCTCAGAAATGTAGATACACTATGATAAAAGGAAATTCAAACTAAATCAATCTTTGAGGCATTAATCCAGGACATAATACAACAAAATGTTATCAAAAGTGTCTATTGTCTTTTGTCCTTTTCACTTTACTTTTTTTTTTTTAATATAGTGTTAGTGGGGATCCTAGCAAATGGTCTCTCAGTGAAACAAAAGCATCATTCCTATCTTTTTGCACTTTTCAGGTAATTACTCTTCCAACACTGTACCTGTTGGAGAGGTGTGGTGTGATGTTAATGGGCTTAGTCTCTATCAGACTAATACGGGGGATACTTAGTGCTTATTGTGAAATCAGGCCAGTTATTTATCTTCTCTAAACCTCCATGGTTTTGCCCGTAGAGTAGGAATAATGACAAGGCCTGCCACTTAGTTGTTATGGGGCCTGAATGAGATGAAAATGCCATAGAGTGGAAATTACAGTTGTTTTGTTTACTGTGTATGCCCAACACCTACATAGGTAACTGGCACAGAACATACTCATTATGTATTTTGTCAAACAAATGTATGAAATGCATGGCATTTACTGCATTGTACTGATTTGTTTTTCTGAATATATCACACGAGAACTAAACATGTAACTACAGGAAGATATTTAACTATCATTTGGGTACTGTTAGTGCTGCCTCTGACACCCAGTGACAATAATCATGACCACATCCTTTTTCTATTTACCACAATGTTTTCTGCTTTTTGGTAGTTACCATATTTTACCAGTTTGGGAATATGATATTCTTTCAAGTTAAATATTTACTTATTTATGTGCTTTTTATCTCATTCAGTCCTATTTTATGATTGCTTTATTCTTATTAAACTTGAAGTCATTTTTAAATATTTGATGGGACTAAAAGGGTTAAGCTGGGTTCCTATGCAGCATTGTTGCTCATATAAACAGATATGAAATGTGTTTCTTGTATATAGAAATAAAAAAATATAGAAAAGTAAACAGAACATACTGAAAAACACTAAGTGTGCCTGTGTCTGATACTCAGAGGTACTTCATAAGTTAGCATTTCTTCTTCCTCTATAAAAATCTGTAAAATAATCCTAAAAATCAACAAGCTGATAGCAGATCTCAAATTATCTGAAATTATCACGTCTCACATTGGACATTTTTGTTATGGTAATTATAATAACACCAAAAGACATTATGACTATACCTATGTATTCTGACAGTCTCTACTCATTTGTGATTGGTTGGTATGTGGTGTTACATGGTTTTATACCCCAGGGCCCAACACAGTGTAAGTTAGTAAACATTTCCTAAATAATATTTTAAAAATAATGTCAATTCATGCAAATCATGATGTCTTAGAAAAGCTCGGTTGACAAATCAAACTTATACTCAACCCAATATTCTAAGCATTTCACCTAACTCTACCTTTTTTTTTTAATTAAATAAAATAGAAACTAGACTTGAGAATTCCCTGAGCAGACAAAATCATTTAAGCCACATAAGCAGAACAAAATCTATCTTATTTCATAAACATGAGTGAAATTTAGCCTAGGTTATTTCTTGTAAATGCCTTTGACAGTTATAAAAGAAACTTAAGTCACCTTCCTAAAAATGTATATAATACTCAACCAATCTGGAAACCTCTATTGTAATAACCAATCCTTGTAAAAAAGTAAACAACTTCATTTTCACTTTTAAGTCATCCTATAACTTCATGCCACTGAGCTACACAGCAGTCTTTGAATTTTGAGGCTCTCAGTGTACAAACTCTATCTTATATGCACAACAAACTCTTGTTAATTACTGTTTATTGATTTGGTGGTTTCATTTTTGCTTTGACATTTATGATGCATAAAGATTGCTTATGAGGGGCACCTGGGTGGCTCAGTCGTTAAGCGTCTGCCTTCGGCTCGGGTCATGATCCCAGGGTCCTGGGATCGAGCCCCGCATCGGGCTCCCTGCTCGGCAGGAAGCCTGCTTCTCCCTCTCCCCCTGCTTGTGTTCCCTCTCTCGCTGTCTCTCTCTGTCAAATAAATAAATAAAATCTTTTAAAAAAAAAAGATTGCTTATGAATATCAAAATCTATGTTTTAAAACTTGGAAAATTAATTATTGACCAAGCAATGGGAATTAATATCTTTTTATAATTTGTGTAGTTAAAATCCTATTATAAGATTTGAAATTGTGACAGTAAAACAGAGGCTGAAAGTACTTCTAGTATTTACAAATTTTCTTTTCATCCTGTATAAATATTTAAAAAGTATAAATGTGAATAAAATGTGAGAACACAAAATATGCTTTTCTAACATTTTGATTAATGCTTTCTTCCAACTTACATAATTATTTTCTATATTCTGATAATGAATTTTAAAAATACCAGCCTAAAAATACGAGAACCCCAATTTAACATATATACATATATATTATAATTATATTTAGACTAAAGTAAAAGTGATAGCTTTGGTAATGCTATCATACTGATGTTGACCTATTTGTTTTACTTATAAGGCAAAGAGTTTCTGAATCAATTAGTATAGTAGAATCACCAAATTAATAATGGACTGTATGGAAGTAAATAATGCAAAGGATGTCACTTTATACTCAGGTAAAAATACATTTAGAAAGATAAAGCTTGATTTGCTTACAAATTAAAATTCCAATAGACAATTTTCTCATTAAGTAAAAAAATGTAAATTGTGTACTGTGGGAATTGATTGTGACCATATTTCTATCAAAAAGTTTGAAATATAATACACGATTTAGGAGATAACATGGGAAGGCTTTAACATTAAATTAGAAGGGAGAAAAACTTACATGAAATCTATTCGTTTTGTTTGGTGCAAATTATTTCTGGATCAAGCATAACATATTGTTTGGGAACAAGAAAGTCATTTTGTTCACACATTTAAAATGTTATACTTGTCACTTAAAATCTCTAGAGATAATTACAGAAGAAAAAAGTGCCTAATGGTAAGGTTGTAAGGAGGTAAGTGGCTAAAAAATGTTGTTAGAATAACACTGACACCATGAATTTTTCTGACAAGTACAATAATAATACTTAGAAATATATTGTCAAGTAGCCTTAAATAAAACCTCTATTATCGATACGGGTATGATCATTCATCTTAAAAAAAAGTTAAAATAAGTTGAAATAAGACTGAGATAACATCAGCAAATCCTGGGCAATTCAGTAGACTGTTGATTATAAGCAGAGATATTTTTATAAAAATAGAAGTGTTTGAAAAACTAGTGGAGTGACTCAAACATATTTGAAGAATATGATGTAAATGTTTCTATCATATGTTAAAATTTGAGATAGCATCATGTATACATGACATTTTAAAGAGAAGGTATTCACTTATAGGCTTACAAACTTTTACACTGGGTTTTCCTCAAAAACCAACAGAATCAAAGGATTTTTATGTCAGCATATTTACCAAATGATAGTTTTTACATTTTAATCAAAAGAAGATTAGTTCAGAAAAAAATACAGTAATAGGCATTGGTGTTGTTTGCCAGTTTTTCATGGTTTTCCCACTTCTGGGCATATGGTTGGTTGGTGGGCCCTCGCTGCCCCCTTACCTATGATCATATGACTCATTTTGTTTTGATCAATAAAATGTGACAAGTGTTATGTGTTACTTCTGAATGGAAATATAAGATCTAATGTGGGGGGGGCACCTGGGTGGCTCAGTCAATTAAGTATCTGCCTTCAGGTCAAGTCATGATCTCGGGGTCCTGGGATTGAGTCCCGCATCAGGCTCCCTGCTCAGTGGGGAGCATGCTTCTCCTTCTGCCATTACCCCTGTTTGTGCTCTCTGGCCTTCTCTATTTCTCTGTCAAATAATAAATAAAACTTAAAAAAAAAAAAAAGATCTAATGTGCAATTTGTGACTTACTGTCTTTCCCTCAAAGGCTGCAACATAACCTAAAAAGATAAAGATTGTTCCATCAACCTGAGTGTTACAGGGAGGGCAGGCAGGTGCCTGCAGGCCAGCAATATATGTATAGCGTAAGTGAGCAATCAATCCATCAATAAATGATGTTAAAGTCACTAAAATTTGGGAACTGTTGTTTCTGCAGCATAACCATGGATTCAGTCTATTTCCCTCTATTTGGGGGACCATACAGTGTAGTGCCTAAGGTTGTTAATTCTGGAATCAAGACTGCTTGGTTTTATAACCCAGATTTGTCACCATGTATTTAATATCAATGTGGGAATTTCATGTCAACTTGCTATGCCTTAATTTCCTCCTCTGTAAAATGAGAATGATAGGATCTACCTTGTTTTTGTTTAAGATTACATGAGTCAACACACACACAGCACTTCAAAGTTTACTTAGCATGTAGTAGCACCTAATAAATATTAGCCATTATTCTGTTCACTTAGAAGAACTATGGTACTTTGTATTTGCTTATAACTCTAATACTATGATTATTCATAATTATAACTGTAAAAATCAAATGCAAAATCTACCTTATTAGAATTTTAGTTTTATTGTTTTTTTAGAAGTATCATACCCCAGAATGATGAGTATGTGCTATCTCCCTATTAAATAGAATATTTGATTTATAATATTATTTCTTTTTTTTTAAGATTTTTTAAATTTATTTATTTGACAGAGAGAGACAGGGCGAGAGAGGAAACACAAGCAGGGGGAGTGGGAGAGGGAGAAGCAGGCTTCCTGTGGAGCAGGGAGCCCGATGCGGGGCTCGATCCCAGGACCCTGGGATCATGACCTGAGCCGAAGGCAGACGCTTAACAACTGAGCCACCCAGGTGCACCATAATGTTATTTCTGATTTTTTAAAGCTTTTATTTATTTATTTAACAGAGAGAAAGAGAGAGAGAGAACGAGCAAGGGGGAGTGGCAGAGGGAGAAGCAGACTCCCCACTGAGCAAGGAGCCCAACTCTGGCTTGATCCAGGAACCTGGTATCATGACCTGAGCAGAAGGTAGATGCTTAACCTTAACCATGCAGGTGCCCCTATTCTTCTAATTTGGATAAGGAGTGAGCATGAGAGCAGTGATACCAATACTGTTAACTCTCATCATTTGGAAAATATTTATTTTACCCTGGTATGAGTGTACCAGCACGTTCCCTGTGAGCATAGCACACGTAGACATGGCATGAGTAATAGAAAGTATTGTGGACTAAGATTCTGAAGACTAATACTGCAGTTGGGAGGCAGCTTTGACCCCTTCAGTTTTTCAATCCTTGATATGGCTTTCCAACACTTTTGCTACCTTGAAAATCACTGTGTTAAAGCCTACTGACAGCCAGCTCTCGAAAGTCTAGATACTTGTTCAACCTCACAGAACAAAGAATATGAATACTACTCTCTTTAGTGTCCTGTCGTAGGTCCGTGAGGATTTATATTTCAATTCTGAATGTTGGCTGGCCTGTCTTTGCTCTCTAAAACAAAATAACACAGGGGCGCCTGGGTGGCTCAGCTGGTTAAGCGACTGCCTTCGGCTCAGGTCATGATCCTGGAGTCCCGGGATCGAGTCCCGCATCGGGCTCCCTGCTCGGCAGGGAGTCTGCTTCTCCCTCTGACCCTCCCCCCTCTCATGTGCTCTCTCTTTCTCATTCTCTCTGTCTCAAATAAATAAATAAAATCTTAAAAAAAAAATAAAATAAAACAAAATAACACAAAACAAAAACCAAAAAAGCAAAACAACAACAAAAACAAAATAGCACTTCAATCTATGCTCCAATAATTTTTTTGTCGTGATTTTGGACAAATAAGTAAACTTTTTGAATCCATTTTCTGTTAAGTTACTTCAGTAAATCTGTAAAGCAAGGAGGTTGAATTAAATTACCTCTAACCACTCCCCACCCCTCCACCATCTTTAAAGAGAATTGATAAATCCTTTACAACATGTTCTTAATTTTAAAGAGCTAACACCTCAGTTAGTGTAATAAGAGTAGCACACATGAAATAACCACAGATAAATTCAAGTATTCCATAATCACCTACAAGTTTACAGAGAAGTGCACTTTAAAGCGCAGGCTCTGGGTCCAGAGGACCTATGCTTAAATACAGCCTAGCAGCTTTTTAGTACTGTGATTTGGGCAAGTTACCTAATTTCCCTATATTTCTGGTTTTTTTGCTTGCAAAGGGTATAAGAGCAGCTAGCTCATAAACTTTTGTAAGGATTAAAATATTTAAAATATGTAAAGCATTTTTTTTAAAGGTTTTATTTATTTGAGAGAGAGAATGAGAGACAGAGAACACGAGAGGGAAGAGAGTCAGAGGGAGAAGCAGACTCCCTGCCGAGCAGGGAGCCCGACGTGGGACTCGATCCCGGGACTCCAGGATCATAACCTGAGCTGAAGGCAGTCGCTTAACCAACTGAGCCACCCAGGCGCCCTATGTAAAGCCTTTAGAACAGCACCTGACATATAGTAAGAGCCAGAAATGTTAGCCATTATTGAACTACAGAGTGTTTTAAAGAAGCTGGAGTTCAATTATACCTAAAGAAGCCAGGTAATATGTTGGAGTGGAATGGGGAATATCGAACTTGTTTTCCTCTTCATATGAACAAGCAAGAGAGAAGAAATAGCTCCACTGGTTAAGGGACTGATGTGAGTAAAGGCACTAAGACTTGAGGGTAGAAATTACACAGTCTGTTTGTGAAACAGCAGGAGAACATACAAATCAGGCTGCAAATGTTAGATTCAGTTTTTCTTATATGTGTTTTCTCTTATGGGAATTTTTCTACTGTACTTTTGATACATACCAAGTGGGGAAAATGAAGTATAAAAAGGGGAGACATTTTACAGAAATAAGCCAACGTCCAAAATATCTAAGACCAGGTATTTTATATTCAGTAAAATATATAATAAAGTATATACAGTGTAACTAGAAGAAGAAAACAAAGAAAGTGTATACTCTATTCTAATCATTGCTCTAGTAGGAGTAATTTTGTATAAATAGCAAATGGAACCAAACAATAAAACAAATAAATATTTATAATTTTAAATATGATTTATGAAGCTAAATAACTGACTCTTCTCTTATATAGTATATTATACCATATATCCAGACAACTTTTTTCAGTTATTTTTGGTTTTGGTTTTTTGTTTTTTGTGTTTTTTTTGAGTATAGTTAACACACAATGTTATCTTTTTAAAGGAATTTTACTTTTTTTTCTCCAATCATGAAATTCTTGACTTTCAAAAATTGCAATTCCTGAAAGTTTGCCTTAAGTGAAAAATAAAAGGAAACAAAGAAATAACCTCCAAGAAAAGCGGAGCAATCTTCTATCTCTTGCCTCAAACTGTGCTTTGGAACATTCAAAACACAGAAGAAAAACCAAAAATAACTGCAATCTCAGTCAGATAAACTTTTTCTTAAAAAGCATTTTTTTTTTAACAATTAAAGAGAAATGAAAAATCCAGGAGACTGGATTTACCATCCATTCCAATCAAGTATCCTTCTCAGTAAATGATGGAAATAGAACAGGTGACAAGGAGGAATTAAAGCAGCTGACTTTTCTCCAGGGAAGAAGAAGGGAGGTAAGTCTGTATGATCTTATGGACATAAAAACGAGATCTCTAAGAAAATAAACTAATAATACTTGCTAGCAGGAGGGTCCTTAACTATGGAAATTTTAATAGCTGTCCCTGATTAAGGAGTGATTTGAAAAACTTAAAAATCTATGGGTTTATAAACATGGCTCCCTTTGAAAAATGTCATTGTTGGAATATAAAATGAAGATGTTTCATGGATGAAACATTCTTTCTGCCATATAAGTAACTCCACAAAACCTCACTTGGATATCTGATCTACTATTCTGGACCAGAGAGTAGGTGTTCAGTGCAGGATGAAAGAGTTTGAAGAGCTGCCCTCAATATCCTAGACCGGTCCCTCTGTCATCTGCACTTGATTGCCAAAACCTCTGAAATTATTAGTAAAGCTTGATATTAGATAAGATCTATAGTTTGTTTGAATCTAATTGGAGAATCCGATCCTTTGTGTTAGCTTATCAGATATCGAATATTCTTTTTCATTAAAAACCAATGATACGTTTCTAATGTATAAAATCTATATGACATTCTACTAGATGCTTTTTATTTTTTTTTAACAAATTAATAAAAAAAGTTTTTTAAGGTTTCTAAAGCTTACATTCTGGTAACAAAGCATTAGAAAACAATATTTAGTATTTGTTTACATATATAAATGTTTATTTGTGTTGTATTTGCATTACTGAAATGGATGGGGTAATTTTCAAGAGACTCGTCATTTATTTTCAGGGTCCTATTCTTAAAATTCATGTGGCTACAAACAAATGGCAGCCAGATGACAGAGATCTCAAACAACATAAATCATAAAATTGTATAAAACTGTGTTAAAATAGAAATTGAACCCTAAATCTACAATGACACAATCACTTCTTAAAACATATACAAACCATGAGGTAAAGAAAATTAAAATTTGTGTAGAAAATTTATTGCTAAGTGAAGTTACTTGTTCTTTCAAGTTTACTCTGCTATCCTTAGTGGAAAAAGGTAGAAATAAATCTTTCCAGGTCAGAAATCTTGCCAGCCCTATGAAGAAGAAACTTCCATGAAGAAATTGAGTAGAACTTGACACATTTATTCACTCTCAATGATCATTATATTCAAAATTTATTAGTGCACAAACCTTCCAGACTGTTTATCAAAATTTAAGTTATTGGCTATTTTTCCTTATGTGGGGAGAGAATATTTCTTCCATCCCCTGAGTCTTAAATAAATACATACATACATACATACAAAAATAAATAAAAACTTAAAAAAATATCTTAGAGAAAAGATTTTACAATGATTTTACCATTGCTACAATAATTGCTTTCTTCCATCAGAATCCACTTAGCATTCATTCATCATTGATGTTCCCTGGACTCAGAAAGCTCTTCCCTTCTTCCTGAGAAATGCTTATGCAACCTACAAATTGCCTTCATCTTATCAAGTTCCTTTTTTAAAAAGATAACTTTAAAATAAAGGGTTCCTCATTTCATATATGCATGTGTGTATAACTGAACCATGATGTTTATAAAATAAACATTCAATGATTATCTTTCAGACACTAGAAACAGTCACCAGAAAATACTTTATCATTTGAGCCTCCTGTTCATCATTTCCTATATGTGTAACAACATATAGCATTTATAGAGGAAAACAAACAAGCAGAGAAAAGTGTTCACAAAATAAAAGACAATATCCAGGGCGCCTGGGTGGCTCAGATGGTTAAGCGTCTGCCTTCGGCTCAGGTCATGATCCCAGGGTCCTGGGATCGAGTCCCGCATCGGGCTGCCTGCTCAGCAGGGAGCCTGCTTCTCCCTCTGCCTCTCTCTGTCTGTCTCTTGTGAATAAATAAAAAAATCTTTAAAAAAAAAAAAAAAAGACAATATCCAGTAAATATACTAAGAATGTTTGGTTTGAGGTAAAAAATAAGGAAGATGCTTACATCTTGGTCTTTTTCCCTTATTTTACAGCCTATCCTACTCTTCTCTAATACAATTAATGTTATAAACATATTATATAAATTCAGATACACTTGGAAGGCTTAGAACATTCTAACAGTTCTTAATGTTTAGTAATACAAAAAATAACAACTCTTTTCAATGAAGGATATACATGTCAATCTATCATTGTTTCAACCACAGCAAATGAATTTTCATATGTTTGAAATAAGTTTGCTATAGTTTTTTTTAAGTTATCAGTGTATCATAATGGTAATTACTGTTACCAAAAAAAGCACCAAGGGCGATCCTTTTTTTTTTTTTTTTTTTTTTTAGAAATAGTAATCATACATAAAATGTTAAGAGGTATAAGATGGCAACACAAGAAGACCCTGAACTCACTTTCTCCACAGACACACCAAATCTATACCTATTTATAGAGCAATTCCTCCTGAAGAACTGAGGGCTGACTGAAGAGCTTGTGTACAACAAAAGACCACACAGAGAATGGCAGGAGAGAGAAAGACATGGTAAGTAAGGAAAACTCCCACCTGCAACCCTCTGAAATGCATTGAGGAGGGATATTACTGAGGGGACTGGAACAGATTTGTCTGCCCTGGGGCACAGAAAAAAGGCCATAGTTTAGAAGAGCAACTAGTATATAAAATATGCAGCCCTAGAACTCCACCAAATAGAGGGGAAGCTGCTGGAACATTATGGCTTACATTCGTCATATACCTTGATAGTGCAGATGGGAGCAGGGTCCAGGCACCATACTCAGCTGCCACCTAGCAAGACCAAGGCCCCTAGCCCACACCAGCCCCACACACCCTGGGGCACAGAAAAACAAACAATCAAAACACAGTGTTAAAAACAACAACAACAAAACAACAACAACAACAACAAACAGCTAGAATATAGAGGAACTAATTCCAGACCCATGCCAAATGGGGGCGGTGGGGTGGGGGGGGGGACTGTTGGAACTCTTTCTGGGTTGGGGGAGCTGGTAAGCACCATGGTTTATGTTCCCCCTTCACCTTGATAGTATGAACAGGAGTATGGTCTGGGCACTCTAGCTGGCCTACCACCTCTGTGAGCCCTGGGTCCCGGACCACATCAGGCCCAGCTGTCCCACTAAGGCAGCCCCAGTGTGGCAGATACAGGAACACCCTTTTCCAGCACTCACTACAGCTCCAGCCATCACATCAAGGTGACACAGTTGCAGAGAGCTATGAACCACTCCAGGCCTGCACCACTTTAGATCCAGATCCAGACAGCTTGCTAGGGCCCCCTAGCACGGAGTGCTCTAGGACCTCCTGGTTCACACCTACTTTGGCTCCAGATGCCTCACCAATGTGTCCCCTGCACTGAGAAACCTTGGACACCCCAGATTGCAAATACTTCTGCTTCATTTATCCTACCAGGCTCCCACTGCACTGAGAGCCCAGGGACCATTTTAGTCCATGCTTACCTCAGCTTTGGCTGTCCTGCCAGGGTATCTTCTACACAGAGATCCCAGAGACTGCCCCATCTCATGCCCACTTCAGCTCTGGCCAAGAAACCAGGGCAGCCCCTGCACAGAGTGCCTTGGGACACCAGCCCATGCCGATCACAACTCTGGCCAGTTAGCCAAAGTCACCAGGCATATATCATCTTCACAAGGGACAACTATACATGGGGCTTTAACTTGACTTATATCAATGCATATATAATCCAGACAGAAAATCAATTAGGAAACAGTGTCTTTGAATGACACATTAGACCAGATGGACTTAACAGATATGTACAGATCATTCCACCCCAAAAAGTAGAATACACATTCTTTTCAAGTGTACATAGAACATTTTCCAAATAGATTACATGTTAGGCCACATAAAAAGTCTCAATAAATTTAAGAAGATAAAAGTCACATCTTTTCCAGCCACAATGACATGAAACAAGAAATCAATCAGAAGGGAAAAACAAACAACAACAAAAAAAAACTGGAAAAAACACAAACACATAGAAGCTAAACAACATGATACTAAACAACCAAGAGGTCAACAAAGAAATTGGGAAGAAATAAAAAGAATACATGATAACAAATGAAAATAAAAACACAATGTTCCAAAATCTTTGGAATGAAGCAAAGCAGTTCTAAGAGGAATATTTTTAGTAATAGAGGCCTACCTCAAAAAATGAGAAAACTTTCAAGTTAGTAATGTAATATGAAGGAACTAGAAGAAGAAAAAAAAAACAAAAACAAAACAAAACCCAAGAATAGAAGGAAGGGAATAATAAAGAGCAGAGAAGAAATGAATGAAATAGAAATGAATGAATGAATGATCAATAAAACTAAGTGCTGGTTCTTTGAATAAACAAAACAGACAAACATTTAGCCAGATTCATTAAGAAAAAAAAGAGAAAGAACTCAAATAAATAAAATCAGAAATGAAAGAGAAGTAACAACTTACACCATTAGCAATATAAAGGATTTTAAGAGAATACAGTGAAAAGTTACACACCACAAAATTAAACAATTAGAAGAAATGGAAAAATTACTGGAAATACACAATCTTCCAAAACTAAATCAGGAAGAAACAGAAAATCTGAACAGACCAATTACTAGTAATGAAATTGATGTGGTCATCAAAAAACTACCAACAAAAGTCTAAAACCAGATGGATTCACAGGTGAATTCTATCAAACATTTAAAGAGTCAATAACTATTTCTTCTCAAACTATTCCAAAAACTGGAAGAAGGAAAACTTCCAAATACATTCTATGAGGTCAGCATTACCCTCATACCAAAACCAGACAAAGACACTAAATAATTTATATATACATATATACATATATATACACACACACACACATTTATATATATATAAAATACTACAGGCCAATATCTGTAACGAACACAGATGAAAAAAATCCTCAACAAAATATTGGCAAATCACATTTAACAATACATAAAAGAATTCATTCACCATGATCAAATAGGATTTATTCCAGGGATGCAAGGATAATTCAATATTTGCAAATCAATTAACATGATTCACCACATCACCAAAATGAAGGATGAAAATCATATGATCATCTCAGTAGATGCAGAAAAAGCATTAGACAAAATTCAACATCCAGTCATGATTAAAAACTGTCAACAAAATGGATTTAGAGGGAACACAAGTCAACATAACGAAAGCCATTATGTAAAAACCACACAGCTAATTTCATACTCAATGGTGAGAAGCTGAGAAATTTTTCTCTATGAGATCAGAAACAAGACCAGGATGTCCACTCCTACCATTTTTATTCACATAGTATTAGAAGTCCTAGCCACAGCAATCAGACAACCAAAAGAACTAAAAGGCATCCAAATTGGTAAGGAAAAGTTGAACTGTCACTAGTTCCAGATGACATGATACTATACATACAAAACTCTAAAGACTACACAAAAAATCTACCAGAAATAATAAATGAAATGAGTAAAGTTGCAGGGCACAAAATAAATACACAGAAATCAGCTGCATTTCTATACACTAACAACAAAGTAAAAGAAAGAGAAATTAAGAAAACAATTCCATTTAGAATTGCAGCAAAGACAATAAATTACCTAGAATAAACCCAGCCAAGGAGGTGAAAGACCTATACTCTGAAAATTATAAAATACTGATGAAAGCAACTGAAGATCACATAAAAACAAAATGAAAAGAAATACCATTCTCATGGATTGGAAGAATTAATAATGTTAGGATGTCTATACTAACCAAAGCAATCTTACAGTTCAATGTAATCAAATACTAACAGCATTTTTCACAGAAGTAGAATAATCCTAATATTTGTATGAAACCACAAAAGACCTTGAATAGCCAAAACAATCCTGAAAAAGAACAAAACTGGAGATATCACAATTCCAGATTTCAAGATATACCACACAACTGTAATAATCAAAACAGTATGGTACTGGCACAAAAACAGACTCATTAATCAACAGAACAGAACAGAGAGCCCGGAGATAAAACCATGCTTAGATGGTCAATTAGTCTACAACAAAGGAGCTACGAACATACAATAGAAAAAAGACAGTCTCTTCAATAAATGATGCTGAAAAAAACTGGACAGCTACATGCAAATGAAGAAACTGAACCACTTTCTTACATCACACACAAAAATAAACTCAAAATGGGGTTGCATGGCTGGCTCAGTCGATAGAGCATGCAACTCTTGATCTCAGGGTTGTGAGTTAGAGCCCCACACTGGGCGTGGATACTATTTAAAAATAAAATCTTAAGGTAAATAAAATAAAATCAATTAGAGACCTATGGGTGCCTGGGTGGCTCAGTCCTTAAGTATTTGCCTTCAGCTCGGGTCATGATCCCAGGGTCCTGGGATCGAGCCCCACATTGGGCACCCTGCTCAGCGGGAAGCCTGCTTCTCCCTCTCCCTCTCCCCCTGCTTGTGTTCCCTCTCTCGCTGTGTCTCTCTCTGTCAAATAAATAAATAAAATCTTAAAAATTAGAGACCTAAATATGAGATGTGAAAACATAAAACTCCTAGAAGAAACATAGGCAATAGTTTCCTGGACATCAGCCATTCAAACATTTTTCTGGATATGTTTCCTCAAACAAGAGAAACAAAAGCAAAAATGAACTATTGGGACTACATCAAAATAAAAAGCTTTTGCACAGCAAAAAAAACCATCAACAAAATGAAAAGGTAACCTACTCAATGGTAGAAGATTTTCATAAATGATACAGGCAATAAGAGGTTAATTATCCACACTCTATAAAGAACTTAAACAACTCAACACCAAAAAAACTCAAATAATCCAATTAAAAAATATTCAGAGGACTTGACATTTTCCAAAGGAAACATAGAGATGGCCAGCAGACACATGAAAAAAATGCCCAACATCATTAATCATCATGGAAATGCTAATCAAAACCACACTGAGATATTATCTCTTAACTGCCAGAATGGCTAGAATCAAAAAGACAAGCAATAGCAAGTGTTGGTGAGGATGTGGAGGAAGAGGAACTCTCATGCATTGTTGGTGGGAATGTAAGTTGGTGCAGCCACTGTGGAAAAGAGTATGGAAGTTCCTCAAAAAATTAAAATAGAAGTTTATACCTGAAACTACCATAGCAGTATGTTAACCATGCTGAAATTAAATTAAAATAAAATAAAAATAGATCTACCGTATGATCCAGCAATCACACTACTGGGTATTTACCCAAAGAAAACAAAAACATTAATTCAAAAAGATATACGCACCCCTATGTTTACTGCAGCATTATTTACAATAGCCAAGATACAGAAGCAACTCGGTGTCGATGCATGGAGAAGAAAGATGTGCTACACACACACACACACACACACACGAATATTTCTCAGCCATAAAAAAGAATGAGATCTTGCTATTTGTGACGACATGGATAGACCTGGAGCATATTATGGTAAATGAAATAGGTGAGACCAAGAAAGTCAAATACCAAATAATTTCACTTACATGTGGAATCTATAAAACAAAACAAATGAATAAACAAACAAAAAGCAGAAACAGACCCATAAATACAGAGAACTGATGGTTACGAGAGGGGAGGGGGCTGGGGGAAGGACAAAATGGGTAAAGGGCAGTGGGAGATATAGTCTTTCAGTTTTGGATTGAACATGTCACTGGAATAAGGAAATAGTCAATGGTATTATAATAGCATTGTATGGTGACAGATGGTAGCTACAATTGTGGTGAGCATAGCACAACATATAGAGTTGCTGAATCACAAAGTTGTACACCTGAAACTAATGTAACATTGTGTATCAACTATATTTCAAGAAAAAAAAATGTATGTTAAGACCACACAGAACTATATTTGGATTTCCTATAAGGAGAAATAGGCACAAAATACAGCAACATTATAAGCATCTCTTTGCTAAATTTGGACATTCCCACCTCTAGCAGCAAGTTAAATATGGAAAAGAAAGTATAGTTTGTTTTCAAATTAACAGCCATTTAAAACATACCAAACTTAGGAAATTATGAAAAATGATACCATTTCGAAAACTTTAGCAAGGAAGTTAGGTGTTTTATAACAAAATCTTAGGTGTATAATAACATACACTTATTTTAGCCTCGTCATTAAAAAATAAAAACAGCTATATGTCAAAAATCTAACTGGGAATAAGCTGCCTATATTTTTCAATGTGAATAAATAAAAACATTTAACATGCATATATTATGGAACATGACAAATTAAATTTTCATGATTTAAACTACAGATAACATGTATTAATAATCATTAAAGTATCTAGCAAAAGTGGCCATAGTTTCCCTTCCAAGCACTTCTCTGTATTTGAATAAATAATTCTATTATAAAATTATTTCCTTGGCTCATAGGTTGTACATCTTAGGTATTCACACAGTAAAGCATTATCATCACAATTTTCCCTAATCCATAATGCAGATTTCAGAGAAATTCAATCTTTAATAACATGTAATATATACACAATATACAATTATCTATATATGTGTATAATCCAGATTATAATTTGTATTGAGTTTTGCCATTGTGCAATCGGTATTCCGAAATCAGAAAAATAAAACAAAATCCTGACTTTGATGTGGAACAATGAGCACAATCTAGGACTTTGATATTGTCATAAAAGTTACACGAACTTGAGAAAGGCACTTAACCTCTTCAAATCCCACTTTCCTTATTAGGAGAATAAATATTCTCTTATTTTGAGTTAGTGACTGTTCGAATCTTTCAGAGAAACACACAGGAATCCTAGTAAAACATAATGCTTCCTTCCGGCAAGAAATACTGAAGTTGCATTATTTGCAACGGTCAGATATACTCTGATGCCTACTGTCAGCTACCAACCTTGCTTTGTAACACCCCAGAATACATTACAGCAACTACAATGGTTCTTGTACATTTTCCTAAAGACAATGACAATACTGCCATTAATTTTTTTAAAATTCACTTTCAAATTAATCAAATAAATATATTTTAATAGTTAAATGGCAAAATTATACAATAAACATGTGAGAAAGTCTGAATACATTTCCTCATGAAAGTAAAATTATTAACCTGTAAACATGTTCATTGATATATATTCTGCCTAAGTTCCAGTAAAAAAAAAAAAAAAAAAAAAAGAGCGCATGAGAGTGAGATGGTTTCCAAGGAAGCAGCACTGAAATGTCTCACTGATGGTAAAAAACAATCTTGAAATTGTACCATTTGAGGTAAGCGGGTTTTTTTGTCTGTATTGACAGTTTCTGCTACATTGCTTTTAAGAAAAAAAGTACCTTTCTTTATTGACTTAATCTAGATAATACTACAAGTGTTTTTCTTTGCATCTTAGTCAAAATATTGTTAATTAAATTCTTTCTTCTTCTTTAAAATGATATTGACCGTTCACATTGATACAAATCTTTACCAGGTGAGTGCTTTATTGTAGGTGGTGGAGTTTCTTACCTTATCTACATTGAAAGATTTCAAATATAAAATAAGACCATAAAAAGAAAGAGATAAGAATAGGATTACAAAATAAACTATAGAAAACTGTTAGAGAAACAAGTTTTGTATGTTAGGTTGTAAAAGGATGCATTAAGGGGCAAAATCAACAAGAACACATACAATGTTTTCATGTAAATAAATACATTTATAATTTTATTTTAACACCATGGTTTAAACCCAGCATTTGATCATTCATATTATATCACATAATGACTTGAATAATTTAAGAAATTTTATAACATGTATCTGAATGTTACTACAATTACAATGATTTCATTGCCTGTTTGCAAAATATAGAGAACTCTGTAAAAGCTGCTTTCTTCTCCTTAGCTCTGTGACTCTCTTCTGTTGCCCTTGCACCCTGCCCACAACACTGAACCACTTCTGGGCTGTGCTACTTACCCTTGCAATAAACTACAACATTCAAGAGTGCCCTGTTGCCACTTGGCCATTTAATAATTAAAGTGAGCTATTATAGAAAGGCAATAAACAGGGATGCACAGAAATCAGGCAGCAATGCCAAGTCCAGGAGACAAGTGTTCTTTCATGACACACCTTAATAGGAGGTCAGTCAGTATCCAGTAAACTTTCTTTACATGTTTAGAGATATAAATAGAGGTTTTTAACTTTCTGTAGTTGGAATAAGACTCTTCATTATTTACTTCATTTGAAGACATACTGCTTTCATCTTTGGATCTCAATACAAGAGAAACAGATAACTTAGTTCTTCAGTAGGAATTGTCCTTCTCGGATGGGAGAAACTAGCACTGTCTTCAAACTTACCTAATGTGCATACAATATGTGGTGAAATTAAATGAAGACTACTGCCACAGAGACAAAGGATATGGATGACAAGGTTGAACAAAAAATATGCACCGCCAAGTGGAATGTTACATTGAGAAATAGCTTGCATACGGAGATAATTTTTAAATAGGTCTTTTTTTGTTGTTGTTGTCAAAATACAATAAGAATAAGGTAGGAATATGAGTTCAATCTTCATCTATCAGTTTTTTGTGCAATTGTGTACAAATGCAGAAAGTGTGAAATACTTGGAATGGAAACATTTCTCTATTAAATACTCTGGGAAATAGCTAACATATGGAATGATGGAAAGTTGGTTTTATTTAATATTTAACATATCACAGATTGGTGATACATTGCTTATGGTCAAATGATTTCACCTAGGTTGAAATATGTACTGGTTTAAATAAAACTTCAGTGCATGTAGGATTCCACAGGGCCTTGAAAAGAAGAAAACAAAAGTAAATAAATGAATGACATCAAATTAATGAAATGAAATGAAATTTTATTTCATATGAAGATTTAAAACATATAAACACTTAAAAAAACATAGACCAACAACTTTTATTTGTGATTTTCTAAGTCAAAATTCCTATTAACATTTATTGATATTTATTAGTAATGCTTACAGGTTTCCAACATCCAATTAAATACACTTTACACAAGGTAAAAAAGAGGGAAGATTAATTGGCAAAATTTTTTGATTTCCTTTGGTTTCATGAGAAAAAAAAAAGTTTTACACAACTTTTTCTTTTATGTATTTCTCAAGTAAAATGATTTAAAGAAAATTAGGTAATTAAAGTAATAGGTAAATCTCACATGTTTCTCCTGATATATTTCTAAAGCATAGTCACCACCTAAGGTCCTAAACACAAAATTCCAACAGAATTTCATATGCAGCAATTATTACTATTTTCTTAACCTCTACACTTTATTATAGTTTTAAGTGATAGAAATTAGAACATTTCATAATCTTTCACCTTCAGAAAAAAAAAAACAAAAAACTATTGTGTAAATAGTATGTATAAAAAGAAACACAATCCAAGAAGTATAGAATATACTTGCCCCTAATGAATGTGGAACTTAGATGGATATAAATGAATATAAAAAAGATAAACCATACTACAAGACTGGCATATGACAAGATAGGCTATATGTCAATATATAAAACTGATGAGATATATTAACTAACTACGACAGGATAGTAAGTTATATAGGACTGATAACTGCTGACATAATTCTACAGATAGAGAAATCACCCCTGATGAGGGAGCAAGAAGGCTAGCTGAAGACAAAGCATAAACTTGACACCCTGCAACCTCCCCCTACCCCCCACTCTTGGGTGGGACATGTGTGACATTCCTCCAGGAATTTCTCAACTAAATGTAAATACCTTGCTAGGGGGGAAAACAACCTTAACTTCACAACAGCAAGGCTGCAGGTATCTTGTAGGCAGGTCCTCTTTAGCATATGAAAGTTCTTTTGAAACCTCCCTTTTCCTTACTTCCCCCAACTCTTGAGTATATAATCACCACTCAAGACTCCAGTGCAGCAACTCTTTCTGCCCATGGGTCCTGTTAGTGCGCTTTAATAAACCACCATTTTACACCAAAGACATCTCAAGAATTCTTTCTCGGTCATTGGCTCTGGACCTCACCCCACCAAACCTCTCCTATATTCCAAAACCCCATCAACCCCCAATTTGGGTAGTCAAATTAAGGGTATGAAATTGGAGCAAGGCTGGAAAAGAGAGATATATTACAGGGGAAGGGGTATTTCAGATAAAATGGTTAAAAACCCTAAACAACAGAGAAAAGAAATAGCAATTTGTGCTGGTTCAGTTTAAGTGGAATAAAATGTTTATGTTTGCAACATAAATAGGGAAGAGTATAATTTGAGCACCTTAGAGTGCTGGCTTGAGGAATGGGAATTTTGTCTTTTAAGCCTTAGTGAATCATTAAGAGAGAGAGTTTTAAAGTAAAAATACAACACAATGTAAGGGGAGGGTGTGTGTGATTTTTGTTTGTTTTGCAGATTTCTTTGTGATGCTGTATAGACTAGAATGTGTAGAGCCTGTAAGTAGGAAGACAAGATGAAGACCAAACTGAGGAAGTCTCGAAGCAGCAAGCGGTATTGGAAGGTGACTATTTTCCAAATTCTGATTTCCCCCATGTCAAGATGCTTGTTTCAGTTTTGTGAACTGACCTTCACTCAGATTACAGCTCAAAGACAACACACTCAGAAAGGTCTTCCCTGATAAGTCTTTTCCAGACATAAACTCTCCTCTTCACCTGATTCATCTCTTAATCTTGTCTTTTTGCTTATTTACATCATGACCCTTATTTCTGTAATTTCTAGTGTATTGTCTATCTTCATCACTAGAATATGAGGTTTATGAAGAAATTTAACAGCAGGCCCCCAAATGGAGTCACTTTTCCTAAGTTCCACTAGAACTTAATAGCAAACTTAATTTCAGCTTTAGCCTCTCCCAAGAGTGGAATTTTCAACAGATAACTCTGGAATGGCCTGATCTGCATTAGTGAGATAATCTGCAAGACAAGACCCCTTGCCGTTCAGAAGGAAGGTGACCTTGCCCAATATATTCTTTCTTTTCTTTAGCTAAAACTTCCTTGTCCACCACTTCCCGTTCAGCCTATAAAAGCCTTCTATTTGTACAGCTCTTCAGGAATTCTATTCTCTTTGGTAGAAGGGATACTGCTTGGTTAATGAATCATTGAATAAAGCCAATTAGATCTTCAGATTTACTCTACTGAATTTTGTTTTTTAACATTTGTCTATCTCCTCTTCACTGCTACAATCTCAGTGCCTGGGATACCATTTATTATTTTTATTTTTTAAGTAACAGTATAAATGAAAAAGGGTGAAATAACTTGAGATGAAAGGAACCACAGGACTATAAGTATATGTCGAACACAGACGTGATACATATTTGTCAACCAAACATGTTTAAAAAAAAAAAAAGTGCAGAATCATTAAGACTAACAAACATTTCGGTACCTGTTCCCCAAAAGCTGGTTGAATGAATGTGAAATGACAGAGGGAATATACTGTTATATTTTTGTATTTTATAAACCTGGAATTCTGTTTTCCAGTGTATTTTAAGCCTCCTAACATTCATATTTATAATAAAGTTCTAACCCAGATCTACCTTTCAATATTCTAAAAAGTTAGTAAAATGAAAGGAAAAAAATATTTTAATAGGTTGAATATGTTCAGAGACACAAATGATCCTAAAATATATGATACTACATTTCTCTTGCCATAAAAGCTTACAATATTGTCATCCTCATCCATGTGGCGAGGACAAAAAGCCCCAGTACTTCTCTGTCATTTTTAGCGACTGGAACATGGAGAGGACTGCAAGGAAATATGAAAGCTCAACTAATGAGGATAAATGTTTCCCCATGACTACACTGTAACAAGAATAAAAACTCAAAAGATGCAATTCTTTTTTTATGATTAACCACTCTGGAGATATTGTAAAGTAAGACAATCATTTACAAAATAGATTAATCATCTTAGGCTTTAAAATATGATGAATTCAATATATTGTCAAATTTGGGAAAAAACCCTCCAATATTTAATATTTTTAATAATTATATTTAAGAACAAAGTATCTTTGCTACTTCGGTTCCTCAAAAACTTCCAGTTTATTTTGTGTGGAGGTAGTACTTGAAGTTAAATACATTGTACAAACATAATTTTGTATTCATTATAGCAGCGTTGCAGAATTTGCTTTTTTAAAATAATTACTTACATTATTAAATTAAGTTATAAAATAAAATATTTATACAATGAAATTACAAATTATTATAAAGGCACATATATTCATTGTAAAACATGACGAAAAAGGGTAAGTAGAAATAAGAAAATAAAATGTCATATTCCTACCAGAGATGATCACATCAACTTTTGTATATTTTACATTCTGTAAACAGAATGTATATACATTCGGTTTAAGTTACTGGATTTTCTGCTTATTTTTCCCAGTTAATGGCTTCTAACTTTCTATGTCAATAGGTTTTAATTTGTAATAGTTAGCCTTAATCAAATTTCCTCAAATGCCTTTCAAACACTACTACTAAATACTACTACTGCTGTTACTACTCAACCTAACAACCCAAGATTCAGTCTTGGACCATGCCTCACATCTCAATGTAATGTCATTATAAATCCTTTCTTTCTCTCTTTCTCTCTCTCCTCTTTCTTTCTTTCTCTCTTTCTCTCTCTCCTCTTTCTTTCTTTCTTTCTTTCTTTCTTTCTTTCTTTCTTTCTTTCTTTCTTTCTTTCT